>NW_017803379.1:3457190-3475539 GCF_001625305.1 Branchiostoma belcheri | reverse complement strand
ATGACCTTCCATTTTCCGCGTGACCTAACAGCCAGTAACTCCAGGCTGGCGGTCGGAGGGCCCGGGGAGCGGCGGGGGCGGGTACGGGCGCGGCTACCGGGGGGGCTCGGAGAGGGCGTGGCAGGGGACGGGGAGGGCGAGGAGGCCGATACAGTAAGTCTGCAAATCTACTGTCTTGTAATAGTATTGTCTAAGAGTCTTAAGTATTGAATTTCAAATTAAAATAAATGTTCTGTCCTCAAGTTATATAATATGCAGCCAGTATTATTTTAAATCTGTATCAGATATCTGTATATCTGTTAAAACCGTCCTTTGGTGCAATACACTAGCTGCACAAGCATGGGGTGTGGCAGCCTCTGGTTATATTACACTAAATGACCTGTCTCACTTATACTTTGCACATCTAACTGCAACTATTGTTCAAAGCTATTTTGTTGGGATATCCCTACTTGGTGCCAACAAGTTCCACCTACAGTAGTTCTAGGGAAATACAAGTTTTTGAACACCTCAATCCTTGACTGATAACTCTTTGAAGAATTTATTATAATATCTTTTCTGGGCACCTTTTACAGTTTTTGAGTAGTAACCTGTGTAGGAAACTTGGAGGTCATTTGACTGAAATGCCTGATTTTTTAATGTTTGTACCTTGTAGGCAGCAGCAGGGCCTATGAGTATGTGTATGAGGACCCAAATGCAGAATTTGTGGACCCCGCCCTCCAGACTGGGCAGTTTTTCTACAACAGTGACTACAGCTTCATGCCTATAGATGAGACTGTCCTGAAAGACTACATCAGGAAACAAGTGTAAGTTATGGCAGTTCTCCCTTACTGGGGATTTCATCAAAAGTTATATCTTTTAAACCCTCTGAAACTGAATTGGGCACTTTTAATACTTCTGATATTTCTACTTATAAACTGTGGATGCTTTGTTTCTCCTGCAGGGAGTATTACTTCAGTCCAGAGAACCTGGCAAGAGACTTCTTCTTGCGCAGAAAGGTGAGAGGCATTTTCTTCAACTCTTCCCAATCATTCCGTGTCCACGCTGGTCTTATAATACATGTACTGCATACAGAACAGAATTCTCTTGTACATGGAAGACATAATTATCCTTCAGTGGCTACAGCGTATTTTGTGTTAGTATGTCTGAATCCTGTTTTTGCCTGTAATACACGGAGTGCATGAACATTTCTTTCAGCCAGAAGTTTGCTTGCAGTATTGAAGTTGTTTGTAATGCTCTATCATTCTAATGTGTACCTGTGTATGTTAGAAGCTAACCCGACATGTTGTCTTGTTTGTAGATGGATGAACAAGGGTGGATCTCCCTCAGTCTGATCGCCAGTTTCTACAGAGTACAGGCCCTCACCACAGACCTGGGGCTCATCCTGCAGGTACTGTCATTCACTTTGTCTTCTTGGTAGCAAAATTTCACGGTCTGAGTCTTCATTTGTGGCAGCAAGTGCAGGGAAGGTGAGGGGACAAAAGACAAGTTATAACTGTAATGATAAGTTCATGGTACAGAAGTGACACTGAAAACATAGAAGTACTGTGAAAAATTACAGTACAGTTACTGTAATAGTTCACTGTTGTTGAACTGGGGAAACTAGCAGCAGTATGCCCACTCAAGACATGGGTTGAACAATGGGCTGTACATCTTCTCAATGATTCTAAATTTTGTTGGAATAGAACAGTGACATCATTAGCAGCCATGCAGTGATTTGGCAATGCAATTGAGCAGTGTCTCCTGTAGTATTGTAACTATTGTTTGAACCTTTTACTAACACTTGTTTTTCCCTTCTCCTTGCTGCAGGCCATAAAGGACAGTGAGGAACTGGACATGGAGAACGATGAGAAAGTTCGCACCAAGGTGGAGCCGGAGAAGTGGCCCATCGCGGGCCCGCCTGTCCCGTACACGCCGGGGAAGGTCAGCGGGAACGTGGACCTCACGGCTCTCGTGGACGCGCCCGTGTTCATCCCAGGCAAGCCCTACGTCCCGGGACAACCATACCACGAGCCCAGCAAAGGTACCGTCAGAAGACTTACCTGTTCTCTTGGGTAACCCTTACCAATATCCGTGAATAGTTTCAGTGGGTTGTTTGAACAAAACACTTGGTTGTGTAAAAAGAATCTTTTTATTCAGTTCCTTACAAATATGATCCACAAGACTTAGATTTTTTCTGTGTCTTAACATGGATATGGATGGCACATTAGGATACAAATTACAGCACAGAAAAAATCAGTGGCAGAAATACTATCTATTTGGTTCTCAGTATAGGTCCTTCTGTCTTAGTATATAAGGGCATTGTTGTAGACACGAGGTTCTGATGGCACAGTATAATATCTTACTGTAGTGTATGTGAATTTCTGTTGTTTTGCCATTTCCAGAGTATGAGCCCACCTCCCCTCAGCAGGCCGATGACCACAGGGGTTACGGGCGGGAGGCCATGTCAGCTCACCTGATGGTCAGCAGTCGTGGCCTGTCCACAAGCCTGCCAGACCTGGACAGGGAGCTGGAACTGGACAACTGGACAACGGTCACTACCAAGAAGCAGCGGCATCCCACCCCATCCAAACCAAAGGCAAGGGTGACATTTTTCTTTGTCAAAGTTTTAACAGACCTGAATTGTGGCATCATGATTTTAGATCGACTACATGAAAGAAGCATTTCTCTATTTGATGCAGCCTAGTCACCAGAAGAACTGATGATGATAATTATGGATGATTATTGTGATTATAATCATTATCATTGTCAACACTTTGACAGTGCTTTTTACGTTGTCAGTGTGTTGACTGTTTCAGGACAACACCTCCAACTCTCAATGGTCTTTGCTCCAGAAAGTTGTTGTTTCCCGTAACTTATCCCACAATATAGTTGACTTCCTACATATTAATACACTAACAGTAATTATAGTTACTCAAGAAAACAGTTACTCAAGCAACTGAATAGTTTTCCAGTTGCTTGGGTAACTGTTTTTTTTAGTACAGTATCTCATTACCAGGATGCTTGACCTTCATTGACGTACACTGGTTGTTGTTTGTTTTGTTTACTTATTGCCGTCTGGTTTGGTCTGTAGACTGAGCAGAGGTCAAGAGAGGAGTTTGGAGGAGATCAGGAGGAGCTGGACTTCCTGTTTGATGAGGAGATGGAGAAGCTGGATGGCAGGAAAAACACCTTCTCAGAGGATCTGTGAGTCTGCATCTGTTGTTGTACTGAGCCTGCAGTTCTGCAGAATTTTGCTAGGTGTCTCTTCATGCTTAGCAGTTGAGTTGTGTAAAGAAGTTGCATGCTCACTCAAGATTGGGTTGGAACATGGACTGTGCAGCTTCTAAGTGATTTCAAAATATGTCGAAGCACAAACTAGAATAGTGATATTTTAACAGTCAAAATCTGGACAGTTGACTTAAATTGATATATGATATTGATGTACTATCATGAAAGTTCATCTGTGTTGGTAGTTACATGTTTAAAGTTAAGACTTTTGGTCCAGCACAAAAAAAATTCTCTCACCTAGAGCTTTCGACCAGTCACTCTGGTCTTCCTCAGTAGACTGACCCAGTGAGGCTTGTCACTTGGCTTCTTTAAAGTGTGACGTCAACACTGGGATATTGATATACATTGTAGATACACAAGCATAACATGAGTATATCATTTATAAAGACATTAAGTTCTCTCACAAAAATCATAATGGTACAACAAATAGGTTAGAATGGTGTAGTTGTTTGAGATAGGAGTTGGGATGGAATAGATAATATTTTGTTCTTGAGTCAAAGCTCATTGTAGGAAATCTATGGGAGTAAATAAGCAATAATGATTCTACTGTATGATGTGTTATAAGACCAACCTGTTAAATGCACTTCTGCCCTTCAGAACGGATGACTCTGACTATGAGATGAGCGACCACGAGGTCAACAAGATCCTGATCGTGACACAGACCCCGCCCTACCTGAAGAAGCACCCCGGCGGTGACAGGACCGGCAATCACGAGTCGCGCGCCAAGATCTCCTCGGAGCTGGCCAAAGTCATCAACGACGGGCTGTACTACTATGAGGAGGACCTATGGACGGAACATGACTACGAGGAATTGAAGGTATGGAACAAGGCAAGTTCACTTCATGTTGTCTTGTGATGTACGTGTGACTGAGTGTTGAACAAGTGCTAAATTTTACTGACCAAAACTTGACCGTATGCCTAAGGTATGTCCAGTCCAGGTACAAAAGTGTGTGGTCATTTTTATTTGTCCATTGTTGTGTTCTTATGTATGTTTGGCAAGGATAAAACTGCCTTCTGTAGTCCTATCTATATTTGGTTTTAGAGTAAGGCTGTAATGGAGCTGTAAAACAAAGCATAAACAAAATTTCTCCATCAAAAAGTGTCTCAGGCAGTTATGAATTTTTAAATTATCTGTGGCAGGATGCCAGACTACCCACTCTCGTCATGTCATTGGGAATTGATGCACAGCTTGCACCATGCAAAGTTGGCATTCTGTACCTCACCGCTATATTGTGAAAAGAAAATCCTGGTGAGAATTTGTGTGTGACGATGTGTCGTTTCTCCTCTCCCCCTGCAGCAAGAGTTTACTGGTTATAAGAAGGTGGACGTGATCTCTAAGGAGGAGTTTGACCAGATGGCTCCTGGGAAGCCGGCTGTGACGCACCAGAAGGTGCCGCCACCCCCACCTATCCCAGCAACCCCTGCAGACACTAAACCTGCAGACACTGCAGCGCCGGCAGGTAGGGATCCTAAACTAATCCTAAACAGTAAACAGAGCGTGTACTAATCCAAGGGCCTTGTTAGGAGTTGACTTCATGGCATTTCTCAAATACAGTCAAGCCTAATCAAGAAGGTCACCCAGGAGACTGAGAAAGATTGGTCTTCATGAGATAAGGTGATCAGTAGGTCAGGTTTCACTGTAAGTTACTTTGTTTATGTTGAATTTATGTATGCCTAAAGCCTGTCACACACAGTGTTGAGGTAAGTTGAGTTGTGTAGTTGACAATAACAAAAAATTTAAACAAGGATACAAAAAATTAACTGAAAGTTCAGATCACAAAATTTAGCCCAGAATGTATTTGCTTGAAGAGCTTCCAAAATTGGTTTGTGAGCCATGTTGAGGTTATAAGGGAGGTGCGTTACTGATTTTCTCCACCCTCTGTTCCAGAACCGATCCCTCAGCCTGCCGTCATCCCGAAGACCAACACCCAGGCAGGAGCACAGCTGTCCCAGTCCCTGCCCACCAACATCCCAGACACCCCACAGTGGACCCCACGTGGGTCCCGCACACCCAGGAGAAAGGACCCACGCAGATCACCCCGCTTCTACCCGGTCATCAAGGACGGCAAGCAGCCTGACACTTCGGTAAGATTCCTGCAGATTTGTCAGGCTACAGTACTTCATCGATAAGCTGTATGATTTTGCTAGAGTCTCCATATCATCATGTAAGGTAAAGGTTTTTTCAGGCTGTGAAAAAATTTAGAGTAGGTGGCTGAAACGAAAAAGTAGTAGGCGAGCCATGAAGGGGTTTGTAATGGAGACTACAATGTTTTTTATAAATTTACATGAAAGTAGGCGGCGCAAAAATTTGGAGTAGGTGGTGATTTTCGCCTGTTGCCGCCTTGTTTTGAGAAGGCTGGCTGTGAATTGCCACTGTGTCTTGGGCACATGTTTTTTTTAAGGTGGAGTCCATCCTTTCCTTGCACACAGTCTTTTACCTCCCCAACTGAAGTCGTTTTAGATCTGGGGAGTTAGGAAATTTGTTTCAAGTAGTGTAGAATGTTAACATTTCCCCAAATCAATCCTGTTTAAATTTTATCCCTAATATCATGTTTGTGTTGTTTTTTTTCTGGTTTGATTCCCTGATGTCTGATTTCGTTTGTTTTGTTGCTGCCATCCTGTAGACTCCCCGGAAGCGTAAGACCAAGTACAGCGCAAACCCCCCCATGGAGAGCCACGTGGGGTGGATCATGGATGTGAGGGAGCACAGGCCACGTACCACATCTACAAGGTTTGTTAGGTCAAGTCACACTGTAAAAGTGGTAGATACCATATAGTGTGTCATACTTAACCTTTGCTGTAATATGGAAGTTAGGAAATTTTTTCGACGTTATGACTCCCAAACTACTCTGTTAATGATGCTTTGCATTTGCACTTAATGCTCAGTGTCAGCTACTACATCTGAAAGTCTTTGAACAAGAGGAATACCAAAAATACATTCTTACATGTATGATAAGAGGGGCAAAAATTCCCTGTGTGGGAGTTACTATGTTTCAGTCTGTGCTATAAACTCAGATTGTGTTTTTTTTACGTTCCTGTTACAGTAGCCTGAGTAGTATGAGCCCCTCGGAGGGGGCCCCTGCCACCAGCTATGGTACGCCCCAGTCCATCCCCAAGTTCCAGCACCCCTCTCACGAGCTGCTGAAGGAGAGTGGTTTCACCCAGCAGGTCTACCACAAGTACCACGCACGGTGTCTCCGAGGTGAGCGCCCCTACAGCAAAAATATTCAGCCTTCTATTCAGTACAAGTTTCTAACATTTGTCAAAAACAACAGAATACATGTGAGATTGTGGTGAAAATGAGTCAAGTACCGTAATTCATTTGTCTTCACGGTACCGTTGCAAAATTTCACTTTCAGAGGAATGCAGACAGATTCATAAAACAGTAGCGGGAGGAGGAGGAAGGGGCAAAAATGAACAATAATTTGATAATGGTAAATGACAAGTTCTGGGTTTGCACTGAAGGGACTGTGAAAACCATGAACATAAAAGTATGGTGAGAAAAATCATAATTTTAGCACATTACATGAACACCGATACAGTATAGTTTGTGCTCACCTCTATGGTATGTGATAATGATTTGTTTTGGCTGTTACAGAGCGTAAGAGACTTGGCGTGGGCCAGTCACAGGAGATGAACACTTTGTTCCGGTTCTGGTCCTTCTTCCTGCGGGAGCACTTCAACCGCAAAATGTACGAGGAGTTCAAGAGACTGGCACTGGAGGACGGCAAGGAGGGATACAGGTGGGCTCTTATAGGGGTTATCAGAAGCACAGAACTGTGCACAAAGATGGAGAGGTGTATTACATGCCATCTTCACCATGACCTTATCCCTACTAATTTGTGTTCAGTTGAAAATGAGCGACGTTCAGTTGAAAATGAGCGATGTATGTTTTGTTTGTGGTAGGTACGGGTTGGAATGCCTGTTCAGGTTCTTCAGTTACGGTCTGGAGAAGAAATTCCGCTCCGAAATCTTCAAGGACTTCCAGGATGAGACGTTGAGAGACTTTGAGTCTGGTAAGTCGTGTGATTTCATTGGTATATCAATGTTTGACTAAAAAGGTTTTTAAAATAAATAAAAGAAAATTTGAAAATATCTTTCTGTGTTCTAAAGTCCCATGGCTTTCAACCTTGACTTTCAGCCATTTAATGGTGTGACAACTCATCAGCGGTGTTATCTGTACTGATACATATGTGCCCCCCTCCCCCTCCAGGTCAGCTGTATGGTATGGAGAAGTTCTGGGCCTTCCTGAAGTACTCCAAACAGCGGGACCTACAGGTCCATCCCAAACTGAAGGAGGCCCTCAAGCCATACAAGAGACTGGAGGACTTCAGAGTAGATGTGAGTAGAATGGAATTGTTGTTTGGGGATGCCTACAATAGTGGGTGAATGTGGTATTCATCTTTGGTGGATCTGAAACAGGATAGCATTCGTTTTAGTTACATGTATTTCTATGCTATCAGTCAGTCTATAGTGTTAGCCTGTAGTGTTTTTGACTAACCCTGCCTTGCTTCGCAGCCTCCCCATCATGCTGACGACGAGACTAAGAAGTCCAGCGAGGCGTCGGGGACCAGCCCTTCCCATGGTGCCTCAGGATCAGGGACCAGTGCGGACGGCAGGGCCAGGAAAGGTGCAGCAGGAGAGGACAGTTCCAGGAAGGAGAGTCAGCAATAACACTCAGGAACATACTACGGAAAAAAAACACTTCGGTTTTGGAACCCAGAGTGCAAAATAACCCCAGAAAACCAGCCCAGGACACCAGCCAAACGGTGTGTTACAGATAAAAGGGATATTTTGAGCTCTACGTTCCATTCACAAGATGTGCAGTTTCAGGCGTACCCAGAAGCAAAGGAGCCCACGTGGATGTCACCCTTGCCCTCTCGAGCTTACGACACGAGGCGTCTCGTGTTTACTACGGGGGTATGTGCTGCTTCCGTCACTGTAGCTTTCCCACGGGTCTGGGATCCTGTTTTAGTTTGATTTGATGGAAGGAAGGTTTTAATTTTGGATGATGGAAGGCAGTGGATGTGGTCTACTTGTGATGGGTCTAGTGGAAGTGAAGGTCCAACAACTACTAAAGTGTGAGGGATTGATTCTGTTAAATGGGACAGAAGAAATCACAATGTAATACATGTATGTTTGGATGTTTTTGTTTTGAAGTGATCAGCTCTTAAAGAAGCCCCAATGGAAAGAATACAATTATCAGGACATATTTTACCTTTAAACCCTTCCTGTACTTCACTGAATTTGTACTGGTACAATGGGAGCTTAGAGTGCTGATGGATAAATGCTTTGGTGAGGGGAAGAGAAAAACGGCCAAATTACTGTGTTTTGAGTTTGTTTTTCAACTTAAAAAAAAAATACCCAGATTAAGATGATGTCTGAAAAAGACATTGCTGCTAACCAAGCAAGTTTATGTAACGGATTGCCAAACGCAATAAATGTAAATAAAGTGAACTACGCAGATATTAAACCTGCCCAGAACCAATTTTGGATTGGACATGTGTGATAGATCCAGAAAAACAGGTGTTAGAACTTCTGTTGAAATTGGTGATTTCATTTGATTTTTTTACAGTGATTAAAGCTATACATGTACTGAAATTAGAAGACAATTTATGTGATGACTGAAAGTGAAGAAAGAAAGAAAAAAGAGACAAAAAATTGTACTTAGTACACCTGTCACAAGGGCTTATAGTTCCCCAGTCTGAATCTTTGGTTACAAATTTATGCATGCTTTGTCAAACAAGTGCAGTTATGCAAAATGAAGGTAGATGTACACCATGTGCTTTGCCAAGATTTTTGATTTCTTGTGCAATTCTTGTTGGTTCTGTAATTTATTTTCCTTCTACGTCACAATTGAAGGAAAGTGTTTCCATTTTACAAGAAGCCAAAATGGCCTTTATCCGTAGCAAGAGGTTTGCTATGACAATAATTCAGTTCTTTCTATGGAATACAAAGTCCTATGCAGTGGCTTCTCAGTTGATGAATGTTTAAGTTCAGATTTTTAAAAAACTGATTCTACTGATAAGTAGTTGTGGCTACAAGATGTGGCCTGTGAGAGAGAAGTAATGTTGCCTGGTTGTACAGGTAAAACAGTTATTCATCAGGTTTCCAAATGATTGTTAAGTTCATTGTTTTCCGGTTTTTAGACCATACCTATTTGTTGCCACCAGAGAATGGCAGTTGTGACAAATGAATTTTGATGAAGTCCATCGTACTGCCTTCTCACTACAGAATATTTCAATCTTTCTTGTTTCCTTTGACTGTTTTGAACATTTAGTTACATTTTTGAAGACCCATTAAATAAAATTTATGCAGATATTAGTGTGATAAATGCATACTAGATGAAAATAATAGGATACTGCCATGTGGCATTTGACAATAGTTACGAGTTAGTGTCTTCAGAAGTACAATTCAGCTATCTAAAGTTCAAGAGAACTGGCCACCTATTCCGTGAACTATCCTGCTAATTTAAGAATGACAGCCAAATGCGTATTAGTACTTTGGATACATGTGTACATGTAGCAGCGAGATGTTGACCACATGTTTGTTAATGTTATTGATACAAGAGTAGTGACCATACGCCTACGCGCTGGTGTATAGCAAGCCAATGTTACAAAATCAACAATGTATAGTTACATACTTGTATCCATTATTACCATGCAAAAATGTAATACAGTGCCTCCTGTGACTGAAATGATATGCTCTCTGGTCGGTAATACATAGCAAATACTTATACTGTACTCTAAGCATGAATTATTTACTGAGTATGAAAATCTGGACACGGTATTTGTACTGACAAGTTGTTGCCAAATAGACGTAAGAACATGAGTCCCCACACATGTGGAATCTGTCATCTTTAGATGTACCGTCTTCCCGTAACCTATGTGGTAGCTTGTTATCCAGCCTTCTCCAGCTCTGGTTACTGCAGGTATCAACCATTGGGAAGTGAACCAGAGCCGTAGAATACTGAATACCATGCTACCAGTTTGGTACGGCGATTGTGAATTATATCCGTGTGTACATGCCATGAAAAAGAAAAATGAGAAAAAAAGTTGTACATTAAATTGTAATTACAAAACGATATCTACCCACAGATCTTGACCGGATCTTACTTGGATTGTTAGTGTGTAGTTGAGTAAAAATAACAGTAGTGGGATTGTATCTATATTATTAAACTTGTTCTATGTATGATTTAGTTGTTGATTGTAAGCATATCTGTGGTATGGCAGAAAATGTTGGTGAGAATAGGTGCTTGTATATGTTGATGTGTTAGTTGAGAGTAATCTTTTTTTCTTCAAAATTTTTGTTCTTCATTCTGACAGGAAAAAATTCTGTTTGGGAACGTTTGTTAACAACAGAGGATGTAATGTTCAACATGGAAACTCAGTTGTCTATGGTTAAGTTTAAAAAATTCAGGCCAATGTCAACATTTGATCTCATGAATTCTTTATCAATCTGTAGATGGTTACCTTTAGAACTTTGTTCATTTCCTGGCTAATTAAGTAGTTTTATGCATATTTTGTTTCTGTAGCAACCAAAAAATAATTAAAACATTTTTAAAAACTCCCACAACTTGCTTCTTTATTTGTGATGTATAGGAGTTGGTATGTGTGTGCGTGCTGTGTAAGTATATGCCCTCTGCTGTAAACCATGTACCCGTCTATATTCATTCCTCTTTCCCATTGGAGTAAATACACAAAAATCCAAGTCAATGGTGAGAAACTTTATTTTCTGTCACATATAGCTACATCCCATACTTCCCCATAGTACAACTGGATAAATCAAGCAACTGGACAAATTCTCAGTAGTCGGACATTTCATACAGCTGCAGCATCTGCTATCTATTATTAGTGAGAGAGTTTGTCAGTAGTCTACATGATTCACTGTTGAAAGAGTTACTCTTAACTAAAGATCTCCCTCTATACAATTCCCCAAGAAAGTTGCACCCAATTACTAATATTAGAATATCATGTGTCAGACATGTCTAGTGTTCTCTTGCTCAGGTATTTGTAGCCATGTCACAGTCATCCGGTATATGTAGCTTGACTGTTCATGGACAATTTGTAGCCAAATGGCTCCTTCAGTGTGCTAAAGATTCAACGATTGTTACATTGCTACATCCTGTTGACTGGTGTGATACCCAGGATGGAGAAGCAGGTTGCCAGGATGGAGGCCGTGACCTCACACAGCAGCAGACGACCCATGTTCACCTTCACCACCTCACCTGCAACGGGACAGGAAACGGTCAGGATGGATGACAGATAAATAAAGCTCAGACTGAGGACAAAAGTACTTTTTCACAAGCTAGTAGTGCTTATACCCAAGCACACCAAGTCACCCCTACTCTTGTTGACTATTCCAGTCATGTCCAGTCCTCTGGTCAAATTGAGACTGCTCCATCTTGAACTGGGCTAACTTAGAACTGCAAAAGTTCACTTTTGGTCAGAAGTTACTTCAGAATGTTCAACAGGGTTGATTTTTAAAGAGTTCATATTTGCATGGAGATAGGATGAAACGTGATGCATTTGCTCACAAATGCTTCTGGCACTCAAAACGTTGCCTGCTATATCAACTTTGTTGTCTTTGCCTCTTTGACAACTTTCACCACATTCACATACTCATACTAACATAAAGGATCTCTGCCATGCATCAGTTCCCGACCAGCAGTTGTCCGTACCTGTTTTCCTGTCCTTCTCCACACAGTAGCAGACGTCGTAGAACTCTGTGAAGGTTGTGGACAGCTCGTACATGAACTCACACAGCGTGTGCATGTACAGGTCCTCCAGGATCTTACTGATGATCTCAGGGAAGCGCACCAGACACTTGGCCAGCTTCCACTCCTTGGGATGGTCCAGAGACACTTCTGACGTCTGGGCAGCCTTCTTCAGGGAGCTCTCGTCTACTTTAGCTAGGCGAGCAATGGACCTAGCACGGGATCATGCAATACGATGATCACATTGTGGCATTTTGATAAACTGTCTGTTAATGAGTTTGTTTCATATACATGTGTGTAACTGATAAACACCAGGTTTATGTTCTGATTGTAAGAAGAATGACCCACCTGATCCTGGTGTAAGCATACAGAAGGTAGGCAGCCGTGTTACCTCGGTCATCCAGCATCTGAACATGACAAACACATTTGACGCTGTTGATGCAAATGTTCAAGTCTTTAAATACTGTTTGCCTACAGAAGACTGGATCTAAAACCGATGCATACTAGTAGTTTTTAAGGAAATATTTCCAACAACATAGTTCTTACACCCTTCTCTCATCCTTGACATTTATCTGTTTAGTCAAGAATAAGGAATGCCATGGTACCGACCCTGTCGAAGGAGAAGACGTAGTCGTTGGTCCTGCTGTGAGAGAGGTCAGCGTACTTGATACAGCCGTACGCCACGGCTTTCTGCGCCGCTTCCAGCTGCTCAGGGGTCAGTTCCTGAAGGATCATGGGATAGCTCAAATGTCAAAAATACAGGGAAAAAAATTTAAAGGAGAAGCAAAATGGGTTTGCAATTCTAGTGGTCAATTGTCAAGATCGAGTCAAAACTAGCTACACAGAATTTGGCAAAAAATCAAATCAAATTGGGAGACAACTATAGAATGAAAACAATTTCTTGCCGACAATACTTTAAGTCTCTAGCAGTGTAAATGTAGCGTTTTCAGTACCTTGTCCCTTTCCTTTTCCTTAAGTTTATCCAGTGACCTTCGCAGACCTTCATCCAACAGGTCACTCAACCGCACAGTTTCTCCAGACCTGGTCTTAAACTTTTTCCTGTTGATACAGTAATATGGCAAATTAGGAAAACTGCAATAATTACCATTCCATACAGATACAGTATCATAGGTAACAGGAAATAAGAAGATGCCTGCTGCACCCCTTGTTAGTAATTGAATGTAAAGAAGAAAAACAAATTCAAATTTTATCACTTTAATGTATGAACTTACTTGTCTTCCCCAAGGACCACCCCAAATGGCGTGTGGTCCACCCGCTTTCTCTTCACATCGTACCAGCCGGCTGCCTGGGCTGCTGCAAAAATACACTGGAAGTGCAGTCCCTGGGAACAGAAATTGAGATATTTGGTCAAGGTTGCATCAGAATTTTGTCCAATGCACATGTTTTCTCAGTTCTGACTCAATTTTTGAAAGCTACAGATGTCAACCTTAAACACACAAACACGTCCTTAAACAATACGTTCTGCGAAAGTGCTATGTATGTTAAAATGTTCCAGATTTCGTAGACGGAGTGTTTTCTCCACCGTTCTTGTTTGTACGACCTCCAAAGATACATTCTGTGCATTACGTTCCCAGATTTCATGCAGGCACATGCGTTCTGCTGTAGTGCTTGTCTGTACTAACCTGTCCTGACTCCCCTTGAATAAGCAAACATGACCCTAAATGTTATGTTCCAGATTTTGCACAGGTGTAGTGCATCTTGCCGTATTGCTTGTCTGTACTGACCTGTCCTGAGTCCACCACGTAGATGAGCCAGTCTCCGCGCTCCTCCTCCAGGCGCTGGCGGATGGCGGCCATGTCTGATGTGTCGTACGTGTACCCGCCGTCAGACTTCACCACGGTCAGCGGAACAGACGAGGCGTCGGTGAACAGGACCTTACGCCCCTCCTCTTCCTTCAACAGGCCTGGGGAAAACAACGTGTCACCATTCCTTAACACCATCAACATTGGGAAAAATTTCTTTCCTTCTTACACAGAATAAATGATGCACAGTTAAAAACATCAGAAATCATAAATATAGATTCTTTATCATTTTTCAATATCTACAAATATATTCTTTGCACTGTTAAAGACACAGTTGATCAGAATGAGTAGGGCTAACTGTTGAATAACTGTTAATGAGATCATTTTTCTTACATTTTTCTTACAATTCCTTGTTTCTAGAATCAAAGATATGAAATCAACATTATGTTTCTCCTTCTCTGTCAAGGACTATAGACTATCTCATCATACCTGTTCAATATGTACAGATGTATTATTTGCACTGTTAAAGACAAGGGTACAATGGATGCTTTGGTGTATAGGATGTACAGTACCTTTTTCCTCCAGTTCTTTGACCACCTGAACCATCCTGTCCTGGTAGAAGGACTCTCCCCGCTCCAACAGTTCCTGGATGTCCAGTCGCTTGTACACCTTCTGGAACTCTGGGGAAGATCAGGTCTAGGCATCAGATCTATGGCTAAGTTCCATTTTTAAAACTTCTGGGGCAGAAATATTGTTTTGGGCAGTGCTGGTTTAGAGGAGGTTTGTATGTTTGGGTTCCAGAGTGGCAGCAGTGGCACCTTGGTGACCTCCAAAATATGTCAAAACATAAGTCTCCTGAAAAAATCAGTAATTACAATAGTAATTAACCTGAAAGTGTGTGGGGGGAGGGGTTTGTGCTTACCCTTCCTGGAGACATCACAGATGAGTTCCCAGGCCTTAATGATGTCAGGTTCTCGACTCTGGAGCTTCACTACACAGGAGTACGCTCGCTTCTTAAACTCCTCATCTGAGTCAAACCGCACCTTGGACTCCTGGAGCAAACCACATACACAAAACATTGTCTTTACACAATTGATATACATTACTCTCATTGGAACTTCAAACCAATGATGTCCATTTAGACAGATGTATTGAAGGACATAAATAGTCCTTTTCTTTACAGCTTTCATGACAATAGCTTGGAATAATATATGGTAGTGAAGAAATGATGGGTTTCAACCATGTAATTTTTTTGACGTACTGTATACAAAGGCTTTGTCTCTTTTAGGGACCTTTAACAAAGTTAGTACATCTCAACAAACCTTAAGATTGAGTTATTTTTCTTACACTTTACTAAGAAAGACAGAAATGAGTGTACATCATGTAATATCCAGTACATGTACCTTATAAAAAGCCTGCAGGTCTCCGATGGGAGGTGAAACTGACACATAGTTTGGGAACTTGTCCTGAAGGTGGGCAATCAACATTCCAAACTGGGTCCCCCAGTCTCCTACATGGTTCAGTCTGGTCATGGGAACAAGAGAACATTCTTAATTTGTAAATAAGGGCTTTACATGAAGGCTCACATTAATAAAACTGTTCAAAACCTACCCGAGAACATCAAACAGTTCCAATACACTCACAAAAACCAAGACACTTTCCGGAAGTCTGAAATGTCTGATTCTTCGTTGAAATCTGAAAACTTTTGGAATGGCTTCAGGAACATGTAAAACCTACCCAAGGACGTCATGCCCAACAAACTTCATGAGGCGAGCGAAGCTGTCGCCGATGATGGTGGACCTGAGATGTCCCACGTGCATCTCCTTGGCGATGTTGGGTGAGGAGTAGTCGATGACGACCCTCAGCTTCCTGTCCACGGGCGGAGGTTTCACGCCTTCCCGCAGCACCGTGGACAGGATGGAGGAGACAAAAGACTTGCAGATGTGGATGTTGATGAACCCTGGACCTGCAATCTCCACCTAGATCATACACAATAAGAAGACAAATAGCTTAGGTTGAGCTTTCATTTTCAAATAGTCTTGGGAAACACGCTGTAATTCTGGTAGTACAACTCTGGCTGGTTCTAGTTCTCTGGTTTTAGTACCAGTAACTTGAAGTAAAAAAAAACTATGTGAAATATACCTTGTCAATGATACCATTTTCTGGCAGATTAGAGACAACAGCCTGGGCGATCTCACGTGGAACAGCCTTCTTCCCCTGGGCCTTCAGTAACTGGAGCAGAGAAGGAAGATCCAAAGTAATGTGACATGACTGCATTGCAAGTTTGATATAATGAATTGTAAATAGAGAAAGGAATAGTGATACTGATAAAAGGCTAAGGCAATCATCCTCAATTGAGGTGAAGCTTGATGCTTTTCCACGTCAAGCTATCTTGTGTTATCCTGGCTTAGCTTAGCCTTTGCTGACAAAGATTATGTATTGTGATTAAAAATTTCTTGTAAGTGTATGTTTCCTGTAATCACCTGTCCGATGCTCATGGCACTGTTACATTGGTAGTCCCCAAACTTCTCCTGTGTGCTGAGAGTGACCATGACCGGGGGGTCAGCCAGGCTGGGGAAGGCCTGGTGGATGGACAGGCTGAAGATGTCCACCAGCTGACGCTGGATGTTCAACATGTGAGCTGGCTTCCTGCCCTGTTCCTCTGCCAAACTCTGAAAGAAAAGAGGTTGTAGCATGTAGTATTAGTGTAATTTACTACAAGAAATCAGAGATTCCAGACCTCCGGGAAATGTTTTGGGTTTGTGTAAATGTGTTGGAACTGTATAATCATTGGGAAATACCTGATTGAATTGCATCATAGAATGTGTTATTTCTCATACAATTATATGACCTAATTTACTCCGGTATTACAGCATGGTTTATGTTTCATACCTTGATTACAGAGTACTACTGTCACTAGTAACAGTACACATTCCTGGCAACCCCATACCACACTCACAGCCCTACTGTAGCCTGTCAATCAACTGAAACCCAATCTCTGCCCACCCATATAAACCAAAACCATAAAAATTGTGACTAGAACTTACTCTCTTGAGCTGGTTGGCCTGATACTTAAGTTTGGAGTTCTCGGTGTACAGTTTCTCCAGCTGAGCGTTGTTCTCCTGGTCTCTTCGGATCTGGGCCAGCTGGTTTTTCAGGGCAGCAACTTCTGCCTCCTAATGTTGTTTCAAGAAAAAATATCCAATTTGCATACATCAGAGTTTTTGAAGTTGTAATTTTAATATCTCTAGACTAGAATATTGCACTCTTGAAATCATTTTTTATCATAACACCTTCCTATTGTGAAAACAAGCGTAGAAACTTAGAAAGGCACACAAAGTACATGTTGTGGCTAAGTAATGCAAAAGAGCATGCAGCCATTCAAACCATGTAATTAAGTCATAACTTTAAATATATAAATCAAAGAAGGTGCACATTAATTTTTATGTGACTCCACATGATGGAAAATACAACTCTTGTCCTTAAAATTCTGGAAATTCCGATACAATTGTGACTGGTTATGTAGAAAGTGAAAGGAAGTCTACAGTTGTGCTATAACATCAGCCCCAGGTATTTCAAAAACCTCACACGTGTTGCAACATACACTCAAGCAGTTGCCCCTCCCCTTTCTCCAATCTGTGGAGGCTTCTACAACAATATTTCATTGCCAACCTTGAACTTTAACTGTTGTTTGCACGCCTGTGAATGTTTTCTAACTTTACAGCAAGCCGTTGTGTTGTACGATAACTATAACCCACCTGTTTTTCAACTTTTGCCGTAAACTCGGCGATTTTTCCGTCGGTGTCCGCCATTTTGCCGGAGGTAACCTTTGACCGTTTCTCGTACCCGGAGCGCTGTGGCACGGTGACCTGGGTTCGAGATGAGGTATTTACCAACATGGCCGCCTACTCATCAATGGTGCAGACCTGAACGCGTTTCTGACTGATTCCACGAAGGATTTTCCCCTATTCCTCCAGATATGATCATCGGAAAACGTTAAATTTATTATAGGGAATCGTCCACGCTATTCAGGACACTGAGAAAGGTAAGGATCATTCTCTAGGAAAAGGCTATATGCCCTATATGAAATTTTTTCAAACCTCAACCAAGGAGGTTTAAAAACCTTGCCTCATCAACTCCAAAAACAAACTAAAACAAGAAGCCATAGGTGACAATTCTCCGTGAAGTTTTATATATTTCAACAAAATCCCAAGCGTCAACGCCAGACCTACTGTGCAGACATTATAATTAGGCAACGGTTAATACAATGAGGGCGCGTCACAAGCATAAAACATACAAAGAGCTAAATCCATTACTGCTCCCAGGGCGTGTAAAGATACTGTGCTTCAAGTTCTAACTTCATTTTAATTACACACACACAATCATTGCATTCACATAAAGATCGGACTATCATGGTCGTGTCTAGTAACAAAGACAGCCCCACCGTCTTACGGTGCCTGTACCTAATTAAGCGCGCCTGGAACAAGCCAAATTCCAGCAACAGTGGCGGTAAGCACCGCGAGTGTTACTACCGCCGGCCAGATAACCAGGATATCTGCTTACAGTACCTCTGCTACCAGACAACTGCCTAAACCTACGGTCT
>NW_017803379.1:3445812-3457170 GCF_001625305.1 Branchiostoma belcheri | reverse complement strand
TTGTGACTGGTTATGTAGAAAGTGAAAGGAAGTCTACAGTTGTGCTATAACATCAGTCCCAGGTATTTCAAAAACCTTACACGTGTTGCAACATACACTCAAGCAGTTGCCCCTCCCCTTTCTCCAATCTGTGGAGGCTTCTACAACAATATTTCATTGCCAACCTTGAACTTTAACTGTTGTTTGCACGCCTGTGAATGTTTTCTAGCTTTACAGCAAGCCGTTGTGGTGTATATCAACTATAACCCACCTGTTTTTCAACTTTTGCCGTAAACTCGGCGATTTTTCCGTCGGTGTCTGCCATTTTGCCGGAGGTAACCTTTGACCGTTTCTCGTACCCGGAGCGCTGCGGCACGGTGTCCTGGGTTCGAGATGAGGTATTTACCAACATGGCCGCCTACTCATCAATGGAGCAGACCTGAACGCGTTTCTGACTGATTCCACGTAGGATTTTCCCCTATTCCTCCAGATATGATCACCGGAAAACGTTAAATTTATTATAGGGAATCGTCCACGCTATTCAGGACACTGAGAAAGGTAAGGATCATTCTCTAGGAAAAGGCTATATGCCCTATATGAAATTTTTTCAAACCTCAACCAAGGAGGTTTAAAAACCTTGCCTCATCAACTCCAAAAACAAACTAAAATAACCACCTTAATGTTGATTTGATGGTAAAGACTAAAAAAGATATATTTGCAGTGTCACTTTGGTGTAATTTATATAATATTTGCAGATACATGTAATTTGCAAATCATTATATTATTGCAGTAATTGTTTACTTATAATAGATCCTGAGATAAAATGTAACTTTGGAAAAGTGCTACATGTACAGTAATATAATTTGGTTCAAATCAAACTCTGTCCTGCAACTTTGCTACATAATGTAATCCAATACCACAGGGTGTCTGCTACAGCAGCAGTTACCATGGTGACAGACGTCTGGTCCAGGTCATTGACCTGTTCTATTCGCAGGAAAATATAATAACTCTAAACTTTTATACTAAATATTGCCTTGTACTGTAGGACAGTCTACTCTAAGTTGTGACATCGTGACAACATGGCTGCCTCTACGCCGTGTTCGGACACCACGGAGGCGGTGGAACTGTACCCCCAGCAGGGCCTGTGGCTGAAGCCCATCGCTCGTCTGAACGTGAGCGTGTCGCTGCCGCAGCTCAAGACCCCCGGCAAGTCCATCTCCAACTGGGAGGTGATGGAACGCATCAAGGCCATGGTCAAACCTGATACCTTCTCCCTGCTCAAGGTCGTCAAGAGCACGCTGGAGTTCATCAGGTGAGATATATACAAGGGGAATTTCACAAACAAACACCACATGTTTTCATCAAGATCTGCATCCAAAAGTGATAGAATATGAAATATGGAGGCGAACGATATTGTAACAGGCTACCATGCCAGTGTAGTAGCCTCCACCAGTGTGGCTCCACCATGCCCCTGAAACACGTTTCTGACCATGCTTTACTTTATGCATGTCAAAGTAGAAAGTGTCGCAATGCATCGCATAGCACATGCACAGTCTTAATTGTGAACTCATTATTACACATCCCCCCAGCTCTTTAACCTAACATGTACAAATGAAAAATATCTGTGTGCGAAAAGATCGTGACGATCCCGTGTCTTTCCCCAGGTTTGAAGGAGAAGTGGAGGCCAAGTCCCTGCTGAAGACCATGGTGGCCAGGCTGGACAGTAAAACCATCAAGCTCAGCGGCTTTACCGAGATGCTGAAGGTCCGGGCAGCGGAGGCCAAGGTGGTCTTCCCCACGCGCCACGAGTGGGACTCCCACTTCCGGGATGCAAAGTTCCTGAACGAGACAGTTCCGGGAGAGAGACCCGACACCGTGCACTTCGAGGGTCTGCCCTGCAAGTGGTTCACGGCGTCCAAGGACAGCGACAAAGCCAGTGAACACGTCCTGAAGAAAGTTTATGGGACGTTCGGGGAAGTCCGTCGTGTGGACATCCCGATGTTAGACCCGTACAGACAGGAGAACAGGACTGGGAACTTCAACACCTTTTCTTCCTTCTCCTCGTTAGGGACTAGCCTGACGTTCGAGGCGTATGTACAGTTTAAGGAGTACATCGGCTTTGTGAACTGTATGGAGCACCTGAAGGGGATGAAACTCATGTACAAAGGTGACGACAACAAGGCCGCTACAGCTAACATCAAGGCAGGTGACACAGATACATGTAGTATTTTACCTTTTTGGGGTTTCTGGAAAAGATAGAGCGGTTTACCTTGCCAGGCTACCATGCCAGTCTATCTGTATCTGTATAGCTAGTATAACCGTCCTTTGACATAACAAACTAGCTTCCCAGGTATGCGTCACTGTGGCAGCTGGCTATATTACACCAAACAACCTGTTGCACCTAACCTTTGTGCATCTAATTGCTGGTGTTGCAACTGATCAAAGCTATCTAGTGATGATGTCCCAACTGTATATGGTGGCAGTGAGTTTCACTCTTAGACAGTTCTAGGAACCTTACCCTTTTCAGATGCCCTGTGACCTTTAGTGACCCCACTGACTATCATACATATACTTTTCCCCACAGGTGGATTTTGACAAAACCGGTCACCTGAGCGACAAGGCCATCCGGAAGCGCCGACTGGAGCGGGCGAAACTTCAGGAGCTGGAACACCAGCGGGAGGAGCAGAAACGCAAGGAGAGGGAGGAGGAGGAACGCAAGAAGGAGGAGGAAAGGTGAATTGTCTTTTTGGAGCTTTTTGAAGTGTCAATTCTAAAAAACTACAAGGCTCAGAATAGGTTTGAGCAAGTCACATAGACTATGTTTTGATTATGTTTACCTTCATATTGTTTTTGCTCTGTTTCTTCTTCTGTTCCAAACAAATAAGGTCAATGACCTGAACCAGACATCTGTCACCATGGTAAATGGGGCTGTAGCAGACTCCTCTGGCATTGAATTACTTTATGTAGCAGGACAGATTTGGAGGGTTTGTTGGTAAGGTAAAGGTACACAACATGCAAATTTTACCTTTCTAGTTTGTCTATCATTTTTATCTAATCCAATTTAGGAAGAAAAAGGAAGAAGAGGAGAAGGAGAGAGAAAGAAAAAGAGAAGAAAAGCTGAGAAGACGAGAGGAGCGCATGAAGTACCGAGAGGAGAAACGGCGGGAGAAGAAGCTGGAGAAGAAACGTCAGGAGGAGCAGCGGCAGCTCCAGGAGAAGATTGCCCTGGAGGAGAGGAGGATCCTCATCGCACAGAGGAAACTGGAGTCAATCAGACTGCTGACTGAACTCTTCAAGAGAGCAAAGGTACTTACTTCAGCTGTCAGTTTTAAGGGCATTTGAAGTGATTTTAGGGCAGTAAAACTGGATCTTCAAAGTCAATTTTCAGGTCATTTTTTTAATGTAGTAAGTTGAATCAGTCCTATCCCATAGCATACTGATACCTGTGAGGCAAAAGTAAGGCAATTGTTGCTTGTTTTGTGTCATAGGCTAGTAATAGGTATCTATTGGTGATACCAAGTAAGTAAGAAAATGTGCAGAAATGGTAGTAAATGTCAATAAAAGACAAGTTTCCTCATCCAGAATGTTATTTGTTTTAAAAAGCAAAAAAAAAGCAAAAAGGGTGGTAAATTAACCAATTACAGTGTATGCTTGATCCACAGGTGGTGAAACAGCAGCAGGAGGTTGAGAGACTGGAACAGGAGCTTGAACAGGAACGTCTCAGGCAGCTCGCCATCGAGAGGAGGAAAAAGGAAGAGGAAGAACTGAAAAGGAAGAAAGAAGAGGAACGAAAGCAGAAAGAACTGCAAAAGAAGGAGGAAGAGTTGAGAGAAAAACTGGTGAAAGGGCTGAAGAAGAGGAAATACAAAGAGGAAGAACAGCACAGAGAAGAGTTGAGACAGAAGATATCTGGACAGAAATTAAAGTCGGCAGTCGTCATGCCGCACACTTAACAACCTGGCACAGGTGCTGTCTGCTAGCCTCTTCCAGGCTTTAGAAGTGTCAGGAAAGAGGAATTGGCCAAATAGATGCCAGGGAAGTTGCCAGCTACTTCTAAAGCCTGGTAGAGGCCATGCCAGCTGTCTGCAAAACATCCTACCTCTTAGGATACTCTGCGTTCTGTCTACATGTTGGTAGCAATCTGCCTGAAACACCATCTAGGCAAAACTAGGATTGACATGCACCCGGGTATTAAGAAAGCCAGTCTTGTTTTTATTTTCCCCAGACAATTCTATTCAATAATGATTTTGTGGGCATATTTTTAGTCAGTGAATTGTAAAAAGCTGTACAACAAAATACATTTTTTTTGTGAAAATTTTTGTTGCATTGTTGATGTAGTAGGATTTGTGTAGTCATAGTTAGTGTAGGTACCTTTATGTCCAAAGAAAACCTGCATGTACATGTATATGTACGACGCTTGTCAACCGCATATGGCTATTAGGCAGCTGAAATATTAAGAAATGTTCACATAGTTTGAGTAGTCATGTTTAGTTTGCGTTAGACTTTTTCTACATTACAAACTACTTAACAAATACGTTGTTCTATCATGAAGACATTATACACTATCATGTAATTGAAATGACAAACGTTCCACTCAATAAATCTCATACAGCTTTTTGCATTTGAGTGCCATACTTTTGTCTAGCTTGATTCACAAACTCCACAAGTAAACAGGACTTCACTGTTTAGTCTCATCACCTGTCTCCATGGCAAATTAAGTAGAAAGCTCACCAAGAACCATCGGCCTGGATTTTACTTTCATTTGGAAAGCTACTGTAACATTGAACTGAATGATACAATTGAGTTCAAATGAGCAGAGAGCCTGTTGAACAAACAAGATTAGACCACACAGCGGTTTACCAAGCAAAACAATTTATTCTTCTTACAGGAATACATTCAATTACAACCCTCTGAACAATATGGACTAAGCCATCATTGGAACATTCACGGTAGATGTACACAGCTCCTTACAATGGTCAGGAATATATTGTAGTATTCAGTAATTATTGGATAATAATTATACAGTAAAATATCAATTCCTTCTTGCAGTTGCTATGAGAAGGCTACATCATGGTGTGACACAAAAATCGGAAATTCCTACTGTGCTTCTGTAACTTCTAAAACTTGGTTTGACATTTTCTCAACAACCGACGCATACTTCAAACACATTGTCAAACATTCTGTACAGGATATTCAAGTCTGTCACAACTCTTGGGAATGAGATGGTAACATTTACCTACTGTATCGGGAGCACTTGCTTGATAAGTCTGGAGCTTTATGAAAAGGCATGGTGATCATTGGCAACAATATGCTTCACTACTGCACAAGCCAAATTCAACAGCGCCCTCTATACATCTATATCTTTGTACCATAAGTGCACCAAGCCTGCCTAAATATTCCATGTACATTGTACATGGAAGTGATATTTTCCCAAATTGTTAGATTGCTTATATATTACACAAGAAAATAACAGGTTAGACATGGCTATCACTGGGTATTTGAAATTGTAAACATATGTTTTTCTGACAGACATTTCTCTGTTTCTCTGTAGTCAAGACATAGGGGCACAAGAGTAATTTCAAGTCACATGTTGGTCTCTTCTAAAGTGAGAAAACAACACAGCATCCAACACCTTAAGTGTTTCCAGACGAGACATGTTAGTCTTAAACTTGGGAGAATTCTACCAGTTTGGGATTTTGCAAGTTGCTCTTCTGACAAAGTGTAAATTTTTTCTGAGCTTTCTTCCTGGTGGTTACAATTAGAATGTCAAATGAATCTGGTCGGGACATGTAACTGCCAAACTCTTCCACAATATTGGAGAGTATATGTAATACTGTCCAGAGCTGGCTTGTTAAGATTTTGTCCCCCACACATATATGTAACACAATTCCGACAACATCAGGTTCCTAATACTTGGCACTTCCATCTTAACTCGAAACTTTGTTTGTATTTTGAAGTGACAAACCTTCAAAACTTATTCTTGTACATGTTTCAAAAGGGTTAACATCTATGTAGGAAATCTATACATTTCCCTCACAAGCCTGATGAGCATTACTACCCCCCTGTTCTGCCCATCCTAGATTGAATTAGTACACTATATACAGCACCAGTGACCAGCTCTCAACTCAACCCACAAACAGCTTGCTATGGGAACAGCCAGACTATTCTCTCTATACAATTGAGCAATCAGCATGTATGTTGAAAACACAAATACAGCACTGCTAATTCATTTCTGAAAGCTTCATGAAGGAATGATATGATTACAAAGCACCTTGCTAGTGCTGAATTTATATCATTTACATTCAGCTAATTTTTAGGATACCCAAAATATAGGCTCTTCCCCCTGCACAAGATGATGAAACCATCAATTTTCTACTTGCTTCAGAATACATGACTTGAATTGACTGAACTGATCTAAATTTACATTTATCAAGATACAAAACATTTGCAATGCCAGTATCTTGTATATCATGCACATATGTGTACTCTTTCTATCATGATGAAAAAGTGATAATTAAAAAGTTATCCTGTACTCAAAACCCTTGGGCATTCATATTCACCAGTGAGCACACCAGTATCAAGTTGGTACTGTAACATAACACACCCAAGAGGTGTTTAAAGTAACTATTCCAGAATTTTTTTTTGGGGGGGGGGGTGGCACCGTCCATCCTATCTCATGAAATTAAGAATTACATTATTGTAATAGTACAACAACTGATACAGGTTGTAGAAGGGGAGACAGTCTGGATGATCCCATGGCCGGATGTTCCAGGAGAGCTGAACTAGTCGTCCTTTGTTCTCTCTTTGCTCTGCTCTGCTTCCTTGACGTCCTCCTCGTCTGTGTAGTCGTGTGGCTCCTCCCCCGGCTTCAGCAGCCTGCCCACGTAGTCATACTTCTCTGCAGAGAGGAAGTGTTGGAATAATATATATGATAAGTGCCTGCCTGTACCTAGTGGAACACTTATTGCATGACAGATTTGATAGCTAATTGAGTCAATAGAAATATTAAAGGAACAGAAAACTGAGAGAGATGGCTACTTTTAGTAGACTAAGGGATAGACAAAATGATATGATGACATGACAAAGAGTCAATTAAGAATCCAAGTTAATTTGAGTTTATTTTCAAATTCTTAGCCATCATTGGACTATTAGGAAATAGGAAGTGCTTGTAGAAAATAGTACTGTAAATCTACCAATACCAAGATTCGCAAAATAAGCTGCTCAACTTTAGTGCAGTGTCACATGGTTGCTGCTACACTTGTATTTTGAATAATAAAAAATAGAGTTGATTTAGACTAATACTAATACACACTGCTGTATTTGTAGAAGACAGTAAGTCTACCATGTCCCACCTTGGAACTGTTGCTCCCACTCGCGGATGCTCTCCCACTGCATGGCGTTCAGGTCAGACAGGTCGTCGTACTCATCACGGATCGCCTCCTTGTCCACCGAGAACGTCCCCAGGCCACGAGATGCGTCCCGACCAGCAAAGATTCCATATGGACCCTCTGGAATAGTGTCAGAAGACCAGAGTTATTCTAGCCTCTACCAGGATTCGGGAAGCTAAAAGTTGGCCAAATAGACAGATAACTTGATGGGAAGGGAGTGGAGAGGTCACTGCATAATTAAATAAAACTAAAATATATTGGACACTAAGCTAAAATTTCATGATTTATAGGTTAGAGTAGACCAAAATGGTAGCAGCACATCAGCTGATCACATTGAAGAGGTTACCAGCTGGCACTGCAAGTTTGGCTGTTTGTTATTAGAGTGTCCTTCACACACATGGAAGACTAGAGGCCAATGTCTGGTTTCTAGGTCAGTTCTCAAATTTCTTGGCAAGCACCAAAAACCTTCACAACAATCTGTAAACAACTAGCCAGAAAGGGAACATACTGTTTGGCAGAGAATAGTAAGAAATACATGTAAGGTCTGGCAGTCCATTTAAGTTGACCTTGGCCTGTTTATTTCACATTTAGTTGGGTTTGAAACACACTGCAGGTCTGCAGCTAAGGTGAAATACCGGTAATCAGGACAAGGTCAACATAAATGGCTTCAACTTTGTGTCTGATGCAAGCTTTAGGCAACATTTATGGTTTATGTCCACAGGCAAGAAACTTCAACATGTTTTTACATAGTTTAATTTTTTTATTTAGGATGTTCACACTTATATATAACTAAGTAATATTATACTTATAGCTAACAAGGATAGACTTTACAAATTTTCTGTTATTTTGTTAAAAAAATAGCAGACCATTTTCAACCTTCACCTTACAAATTTTGCAAGACATGCACAAACAATTATAGATAGTCAATCAAAATGTTCACAGTGCATGTTTTCATACATATTAACACAGCGTTGCAAGTTGGTCTGCTGATTTTCAACATCCAATAGCGCTCTGACAAGTTGCCTTTCTCTTTACATAAGAGAAGCAAAGGTCAATGACCGGTAGATCAGGATCTGGACTCCTAACCTATATATGTCGCAATGAATTGGTAGAGGATTAAAACTGAAAACTCAGTAATTGTTTAAGATTTAAAAAAATGCATTGGGTATGTCTGATGTCTTTACATATCAGAAATATGCTAATGAGTAGCAACACAAGAAGATGATGTAATCTTCTATTTCTATATTTCGATTCATGTAGTCAACTTTGACCAAGGACATTTTAAGTTAGAGTGCCCAATTAGGCTACTACTATGTATGACAGAACAATGATACACAGAAATTACCAAGGGCTGCTTATCATCATTGCTGTGAAACCTATAAGTATAATCTGCCTGTCCAGTATTGGTATGAGAAACTGCCAGAGAAGTCAGACAGACATGCAGACTGACAAATGGTTGGGGATTACATGTCCCTGGGCACTCCGAAGTTGACCTACTTTCTTGTTGTGTATTTATCCTCCTGAGATCTGGCTAGCTGTGTGCAAATGAGTGATGCCATAACAAACATCTAACTTCAGTTGTCACAGGAACTATCTGTTTACATCTACCTTATGGGATATCTTGATCAGGTCATAAGATAATATTACTCAGTAGATACCTGGAGACTGAGAAAGCGTCTACAGTTACATCATAGCATACATATTCATTGCAGGCTGTCTGAGGTGATATAATTCGCATGCTAACAATTTTGTTTGCCTCAAGGCCTTGAAGCTTATCATGGTAGGAATTCCTTTTGCATTGTTGGATCCCCAGTATGATGTATCAACATGCATTTGGTACAATTGGCATAAGTAGAGCTTAGGTAAAGCTAACGTTCAACAGTGTGAAATAAATTTTCGTGACAGCTGACAGAATTTTCCAAAACATTTTTATGTACATGTAAAACTACAGTGAACGTTAGATGTCGAAAGAACATACGGTATACGGAATTATTTTGTTGACATGATCTCAAATGTTATCAAACAACGTCAGCACAGTTAAGGATATGTATAACTTTGGATACTGATCATACTAGTATTACAGACGTTAATGTACTTCATGACATGACGTTGTTGAACGTGCCAGACAAAGGAACAGGTTTTGCACGCAAACTGGGCTCACTTCACAGAACACAAAGTAAACAGAGCGTCCGATCTGTTTGGGGGCACGCTTGGTGTAGGACGCCTGCCACTACCAAAGCTGTACAAGGTCACTACGTGTAGGTGTAAGTGGGCGTGAACGGATGTTTCCCATACGTACCCGGTCCGTAGAAGGCCCTCCCCCGGCTGACATCGAAGACCTTGCCGTTCACGGCGATCAGGATGCGGCCCTCCTCGGTCTCCGGCTCGCCCCGGCCGTCGAACTTCTGTAACTCCTGCGGGGAGAAGTCCCGCTTCTTCATCGGCGGCAGCCGCGGCTTGCTCGGCACCGAGGCCTGGCGGCGCCCGCCTATGATCTTGTAGAGCAGGAAGAGGCACAGGAATATGAGGAAAAGGTTGATCGGGGAGAGGAGCTCGGCCAGAAGGCCGGCCTCTCCAGACTCGGGCGCCGCCGCTCCGGACTCGACTCCGTCCGCCATTTTCTGCTGAAATAAGGTTGAGCGCATGCGCACTCACCTCAGTTACCCGTCCTGCTTTGTAAAGTTCGAAAGTTCAAAGTTGTCATTATTTCCCACAACAAAGAGGTTGTGTTTTTACAACATTTCGTTTTGATACAAGCTGTTTGGATTTCATTTATGTGCAAAAATAGTGTGAAGTACATTGCATCTGCATGCCCGCACTATAAAAATGTCTGACAGGTGTTTCTTGTGGTTTTTATTGACTTGTAACATGTCATTAGTTGGAGAAGCAGGTGTTCACCTTGAGGGTACAGGCTCAAGGTTACATTGATTTCTTCACATACAGGAAGACAAAGTAAAATATGCATGCAACAACAGCAAAGGTTGCAAAAGTCATAGGTGTCACAAGGAATGGCAGCTGGAGAGAGTAGAAACTGTAGCCTGGGTACCATCCGGATTTTGGCTCCACAACACTCACTTGATTTTTTCAAGCGTTGGGGAGCCAAAATATGAATGGTACGCCAGCTATAGAAACTGGCCAAATAGATAACATGCCAGGGGAGCCACATGCAACATTAGGAGTACAGTTTGCTGCTCTAACCAATTCACCTGGCATATATATTTACTCTTTCCAGCCACTTCTGAAGCCTGGTAGAGGCTAACAAGGAACAAAATAAAAAATATGCATGCTCTTTCTGATAGTCTGTCTCCTTTTTAAACTGAACTGAACAATGTAAATGCTGGTGACTCAAGGACATTGACTTGTATTGACATTTACATTCCTTCCCTCCCTTGTTGATCATTGCCTCTGCATTTCCACACTTTAACATATCTGACCAAGTTTGTGGCCTTGCAATGTGTCTTGCATCTTTTCAAAGCTGGATGGGTATAATTAGCTGGCAATACATACTACTATTACTAGTATAACTATGAAGTTTAGGATCAGAACAGTTATCACAGATTTTTCTTCTATGTTGACCATTCCCGCAAATTTTATGGCAATGCCCCTAATCATGTTATGGTGATGTCCCAAATTTACGAAGTAAAAAATGACACGCAGACCTGAACATTTCAGTGCTGATTATTTATTGCCTTTGTGCACAAAAATAAGCTCCTAATTTAGAAGCAATCACATATACTATTTGGTGCTTTTGTTTACATGCCTACAATAGTATTTCTGCTAGTCACTTCGAGATAGTTCTTCATGACATCAACACCATCTCAGGTGGAATAAGTTGACTACTTGCTCTACACGTTCAAAGACCTATAGCATTACATGAACATTATTATTTACATGTACAATAGAATTTTTTAACACATTCTCAAGATATATGTAGGTGGCCACAATGGTAAGGGTGGGGGGTGAAGATGCACAGCACAAAATTTATCAAATG
>NW_017803379.1:3433646-3445792 GCF_001625305.1 Branchiostoma belcheri | reverse complement strand
ATTGCATCTGCATGCCCGCACTATAAAATGTCTGACAGGTGTTTCTTGTGGTTTTATTGACTTGTAACATGTCATTAGTTGGAGAAGCAGGTGTTCACCTTGAGGGTACAGGCTCAAGGTTACATTGATTTCTTCACATACAGGAAGACAAAGTAAAATATGCATGCAACAACAGCAAAGGTTGCAAAAGTCATAGGTGTCACAAGGAATGGCAGCTGGAGAGAGTAGAAACTGTAGCCTGGGTACCATCCGGATTTTGGCTCCACAACACTCACTTGATTTTTTCAAGCGTTGGGGAGCCAAAATATGAATGGTACGCCAGCTATAGAAACTGGCCAAATAGATAACATGCCAGGGGAGCCACATGCAACATTAGGAGTACAGTTTGCTGCTCTAACCAATTCACCTGGAATATATATTTACTCTTTCCAGCTTTATGGTGATGTCCCAAATTTACGAAGTAAAAAATGACACGCAGACCTGAACATTTCAGTGCTGATTATTTATTGCCTTTGTGCACAAAAATAAGCTCCTAATTTAGAAGCAATCACATATACTATTTGGTGCTTTTGTTTACATGCCTACAATAGTATTTCTGCTAGTCACTTCGAGATAGTTCTTCATGACATCAACACCATCTCAGGTGGAATAAGTTGACTACTTGCTCTACACGTTCAAAGACCTATAGCATTACATGAACATTATTATTTACATGTACAATAGAATTTTTTAACACATTCTCAAGATATATGTAGGTGGCCACAATGGTAAGGGTGGGGGTGAAGATGCACAGCACAAAATTTATCAAATGTACATCTGAACTGACGTGAACATACTTGTATACAATTGTACAGCACTATATCATCTGACACAGGATGTAGCTGTGACAAAAAGCAATTTTTTTTTCATCACAGAGCCTGTGGTGGCCTGTAACGTTACATGAACACCAAACAACACCGAACCACTTGTAGAGGCAAACAGTTCGAGTTGTCAAACTTCAATGAGCTTTTTCACAATGATCTTGATTTCAAAAGTCTCAAATCCAGATATTCATTGTAACATCTTCCCCTACCTGTCACATAAGATATAGTTTATACTAGCAATTTCTACATTCTATCCCAGCGTATAGCAGTTACCACCTTAGCATCCAGCACTGTATGGCTACCAAGTCTAGGATCATAATGTTATATATTATATCAAAATAATGCACAAGCTTCCCCTATTAAACATATCTACATCTAGGATCAGGTAGGGCACAGTTGCTGAGATGAGACTTGACAAATCTGATTTTTATTTAACATCCTTTTTAGGTTGAAAAGAAATTAATTCCAATGCCAATTCGGCATTACAATGACTTACATCAAGGATTCTATCGTGAAATATCTAGATTTAAAGTACATCAAATTGGTTTGGCCTAACCTTTTGCCACATTTCTCAAGCTCAACATAGTACACAGAAATGTGCAGCCGCCAGTGCTGCACAGCCAAACTAACACTGAATGACACGTCAATCAGCTTATAATTATGCAGTCACATCCCTCAAGCCAGGTGACAGGTGTCCATCACAGCAAACCATATTACATCATCCTATAATTCAACCATGTGTGGCAATCCTGCCCCTCCCTCTTGTGTGATGGACTGATCCTGTATACCCTGCTGTCATTGGACCGTCAAGTTTTCTGCCACGAATATTCAACCATGATAAACAATTCTACTAGTAGTTATCATTTATATATGTAATCTCTATACAAAATAATTACTTCTCAACGGCTCACAGCTTCAACTAAACTTCCTCAAATAATGCTGCCAACCATGTTCAAAACAAGCAAAGGAATGAAAATTTAATGTTGCGTCCCAGTCACTTTACTGAATGCTTGGTGAGGGACGAACACTAGAAAACTGCCAGAAGTACCCTATTCTTTTATAAAGATGAAAAAACAAAAGAGTAGTGTAGTTAGTCACAGAGATAATTCCTGAAGCTTGATTTATATAGTTGGCAACACAAATGAACCACCAACAACCCTCTACATCTCTCTGAAAAAAATTTAAAAATAGCTCTCTGCTGTATAGACTTCTCAGATATGATTACAGTACATCTGATTTAATTAATCCCCTAAGGATATATTTATCGCCTTACCCTGTAAGCTTCTATCATCAAATCTACCATACCATACTTGCCAAGCTGTGATGTGCATGGCAGTGCAGTTTTAGATGTCACAGTTTTCATCAAATTTGTCTACACTGACTGTATATAACAATAACAACTTTGTTTGTACATACACACTTTACAAAGCTAAACCTCCAAGGCTTTACTCAAACCATCCAGGACTAAGATCAATACCAAATACATACATGGTCCACCTCTGTTTTTGGCTATGTTTTTATGCTTTATCTTTCCAATTTCTTTGACTACACTATTTTGTGGATGTTAAGTTATCCGTCAAAACGTGACAACACACATCAACTTAAGTACACCTCAGTCCACTACCTTCACAAGTTGACAAGCATACCTTGGACTAGTCGATGGATAATTTTGGCATTTCCGGGAGTAAAGGTGTGAATTTGTCTTCCTTGTTCTTCCCAGTACTGTCAATTAAAGCCAACCCTACATGCTATTATATATTTTTACTTAGATATGTCTTTCTAAGATAAATAGACATGAAAATGCACTAGAGTTATTCGTACATGAATACCTTTTTTAGGGAGAGAAATGCAATGTCCAGTCTACATCACAAACAAATATCACAGATTTTCTGTACAAACAATCCCGGATGACATGCTGTATGGAACATATGTTTGGCACTAACATTACCACAGTCTGGACCAATAAGCACTTTTCTGTGATTTATCAAACACACACAAATGACCAGGAAAGGAGCTGCCTGAATCATTCTTCTAAACCACACCTTACGAACTGAAATTACCCTGTAAACAAGCAAGAAACAAATACATTTATTTCACTATTTACTTTGAAAAACATTTATTTTAATCTTTTAATTTAACGTGTTGGTATGTGATTGACAACTTTCTAATCTGAAACAGAAACAAAGCTGGTGCTTCTCACATTAGTTGTGTCACTGTTAATTACCTACCCTCTTGTCAAATAAACACAGGAGACCTCTGAAAGATATATTTATATATATACTTCTCATCACTTTTGATGTTTCTTCACTACTATGGAATATTACTTTAGGTCGACTTAGAAAATGCATTCCTTTAACTTTTCAACTGATGTTTGTTGTCTCTTTTGGCGATAGATTCAAGTGTATCAGTAGCTATATCTATGGCTATTGTTTAGATGGCTTACAGTAGCTATATCTATGGCTATTCTTTAGATGGCTTCGAGTATAATCTGCATATTATTGAACTAGTCCATGCCAGGAGAATGAGAAGGTTTGGTCTTTCTTTCACCTCCATACACAGCAATGTTCCAAAAAACAAAAACACCAGTTAATAGGATAGCTCATAGACAGCTTCGTAACACATTCTTGTACACTTGACAAGGAGAGTGTGGGTAGAATGTGTAACCCCACTCCTCCTCCTACGCGAGTCTTACTGAGGTCACACGGTCACGCCGCGGTCGGAGTTGCCGTCTGCAGCCGGCTGGTCAGTCGGAGAACTCTGGCTCCCCTCGGAGCCACTCCCCTGCTCCGCTCCTCCGGCAGGTAATCTCTCTGTCATCTCTGCAGGAGAAAAGACCATCTTAGTAAGCATACATACAATGCCATGCGTTTCAAGTAGCATACACTACTGTCCAGTCACTGACGAAAGGAAGTAGATGCTACCTGAAAGGTCTAACCATTTTAAAATTCTATCCAGTTGCTGGAGCAATTTTCACTTTGGTATCTTGTTACCTGGTTTCCTAACCTTATTTTTGGAAAGATATTAATATGATATAAATATTACTATACCATATCTCATTTACATATCATGTTCAATGTTTTTCCAGTTGCTCAGATATCAGTGTTGACTAGTTCTGTTAGTGAGTTAGACAGTTTGCTGACCTGTGCCAGTTTCAGACATCCCCGCGGCAGGAGGCTGCTCGTCGTCCGTCTCCGTACTCTGCGGCGCGGGCTGGTCCTCCTGCGTGGACGGCGGGTTGGGCGGCGGCAGCGCCACGGTGACGATGTTGTTCCAGGCGGAGTCCTGGTCCACTGACTCGTCCTCCGTGTCATTCCCCAGGAAGGAACCGTTGGTGGTGGTCGCCTCCACGTCGATGTTCAGGCTCTCTGTGCTGCTGGGGACCTAGGACGACACACAGACAACTTTCAGTATAAAGTACACAGAACCAGTGTTCCAGCCGGCATTTGCCATTCTGTCATTTGACACATTTTGCCCCATCTGTCATCTTCTACAGACAAAAATTTGCATGGAAAGATATGTCAATAATCCAAACTTAGTCTACTATCAAAATTTGTCCCTCAAAATGTAGGAAATAGTGTTTCTGAGGGTCAAGATTTCAAAATTTTTACTGATGAAAGGTAGTGGATGCTTGCTGAAACATCTGTTTTCAGAATCTACAAATAGGTAAATAAATCAGGTAAAAAATATGATGTTACAGACATAGACATATCACTCCAGAAAATGGACAAAATGGTGCTAAACGATTCAATACAGGTCAAATTTCTGGTGCATACAGAAGCAGATGTATGTGTATATGTCTGGGGTTTGAGTAATGTCTCAAGGGCACATAATGAATGGGGGCACCAAGTGATGTGTTCACTATCCATATGGTTTTCCTACTGCACAATCGTTTCCCATTTTTTTGAAAGACTTGGTCTGTAATACTGCCAGGGAAGAGATGTCAGGATTGTATGTCATCCTTGCTGTGAGTCAGAAAAGTTAAACTTAAAGCTACATTGTGTAATATTTTGGCACATAAAATTGAAATACTTTTTTTATAGCAGTATACTATGGCGTAGGCTTGATTTGAGTTTGTGAAGAAATCACCAGGACTTTATTGTCCTTATGTTACAAAGTGTAGCTTTACAAGCATGTAAATGTGTACGTACCAGATAACCCAGGGCCTTCAGTATGTTTAGCTTACACATGGGGCAAGTTCTGTGCTCGATCAGCCAGGGGTCCACACACAGCTTGTGGAATATATGCCTGCAAAATACATACAAAAAATCTATAACTATCCACTGTAGGAAGTGATAGAAGGCACAAACCAAAGGGTAAATGTACATGAATTTTGTCAACTATCGGTGGAACAGCACTAATTGGAAAGTACATGTCTGGAAGTAATCTTCGTAATTTATCCAGTAGTAGGGTTTGAATTGTCTTGAAATATTGTTTAACTGGATGTCTTCGTCAATGTATCAGCACAAGTTGTCTTGCTCCAGATCATTAAGATTGCCTTATGGACTGAATACTGTATTTCAAATTCAATATTTTACCCATAGCATGGTATCAACAATACCTATTGGTGATTAGAGAAGAAAAGTTCATACTGACATCAATTTAACCGATAAGTCTGAAACCATCAACTATCATTTATTTGCCACTTTCCAAAGAGGCCAGCTTATACAGGAAACGAAATGTTATATCCGGTCAGGAGTCAAATAAAAGCTGACATGTCAAAACAAAATCATTGTCCATAACTCAAATCAAAAAATTTTACAGGTCATTGAACTTTTCATGTATATGACATCCTGTTTGTGTTGTAAGACGGGGTCGCCCACTCACTTGCAGGGGAGAACCCGCACCACATCAGAAGGCTGGTAGTTATCGATGCACACGGCACAGCTGTCATGCTCCCACTCCACCTCCTGGGGAATATATAGGATCTAACATGAGAGAATCTCAAATATTGGATATTGGAGTTTTCTTTACTCCAATATCCTATGTTCTTTACTCCAATATCCTATGTTCTTTACTCCAATATCCTACTGCCAACCTGACGAAATCATTTTTTGAAATCCCCACTATCATTTTTTACCTTTATTGTTTTTGGTCTGTTTGTGTGTGTCTGTCTGTCTGTGTGTGTGTGTCTCTCTGCGTTTCATGAATGGATTGTAATAATGTTTGGTATGTAGATCTTGGGAAAACGTAGGTCAACATCAAATGTGGGTCTCCTGGCAACTGTCCTTGGTACTGCAGCAGAATAACAAAATTTACAAAAGCTCTAAAGGTATGGGTTTTCCATACCCTTTAACACCTGCAATTTCTACCGTAAGGTAAAAATGAATGCAACATCATCTACTAAGAACATTTACTGTACAGAAAAATTGTCGTGGGATCGAAGAGTGGGCGTAAGATAAAGGGAACGATCATACGTCTTTCATCTACGTCAATTCAAATCTTCAAAGGAAAAACAGCCTTGAGATGAATGAGACAGCTTTCACATCAAAAGGTCCACATTTTCTTCCTGTTTGAATGAGGTATTATGTGCAAATGTCTGACGTAGCAGATTTCATTTTCATTTTGGGTCTATTCTGTTTGATCCCCTTCACATAATTGGAATGATATTCTCTGGCATCATCCATACTTATCTTAGTCATTGTAGTTTCGTAAGAATTACTGTTTAACAGGACATCTGATAAAGGTGTATCACACATATACCCGTATCACACATATACCCAAGCAAACTGACATCATGTGAGTCTGAAAGTCAATATGAAGTTGAAATGAAAGTTGCTATATAGTATATATCTGTGATTAAATAAAAAATAATAACTGTGAATCATGAAGTTGATGTTTTGAGGACAGTCTGTAATCTTCATTGGGGGATTAATCCTAATAGAATTATATCTACTACCCTGATGAAGATGACAGGCGGTCACTGAAATGTCAGCTCTTGTTAAACATGTGGGTGTGAATAAAGAACCTCAGTAGGTTGTAGAGGATTTGCTTTTTATCTTTATCTTCAGATCTACCACAAGCACTCAGCATTTTTTAGAATTCATTGTTCAGACTAAAAGAATTTTCCTGCTCTACTTTAGAAAATGAAGAGCCAATTGAGATATATCCACCCACATCATTCAAAGTACGCACAAATGTTCCTGCCTACGTCAGCAACAAGTGTATGTCAAGTGCTGAGACGAGGTGACATGTCACGCTGTTAGAATTGGATTACGTGTAAAATCTCATGCCTCGCGTGATCGTAATTCGTATATCGTTAAAGTAAAAGAGGATCGTGTGGAGGATTACTGGGAGCAGCTGTGAGGGTGTTTTGAAGGCCAGGACATGACGCACACAGTACCGCAGTAATGCTTCTCACACCCTTTCATTCAAGAGAACCTTCCAACAAACCCTGCTTTTAAAAGCAATCCAATCCATCTGCTACAGTCTGGCTTCTTTTTATCATCTCTCCATATTAACACCTACAGTATACGAGATTTTCAAGGAAATGGGATAAACAACTATACTAAATGTGAGGTAGTCTAAGGACACAGAATCACATTTTTTGGCAATCTGTGCACAGGTGTATGTGTAATACTAATAGTAAGATACAACATATTTTGTCACACTGTTGAACAACTCTGTATAGTAAAATATCTGTACAGTCCTTTTGTGCCTACAGGTTGTATTTAGTGTCCTTGTATTTAGTGTCATTGTATATACCTTACTAGTTCTTAAAAGAAAATAAGCTAGGGTTTTAAATAGTTGCGGCATGATGATTTTAATAAGTAATATGTAATATGTGCACGCAATTCAGCCTGTGGCTGCGATGTGAAACATACCAATTGTACTGTTTATTGTATTTGTGAAATAAACCAATATATTATAAAATAATCTGCTTAATTTTTTGCCATAGGAGTTAAGATAAGACTAATCAGCTTAAGATAAAAATGAGAAACATACCAAAGTAATTTTCTTCTTTTTCCTCAATTCATGTACCTTTGTGTTTCCAGTAACATTCAAAATATATCTTTGAACCATTTTTATGTATGCCATATATATATATATATATGCATGTATCAAACATGTGTACATGTAACAAAATAAGACAAAAATAAGCTGCTTAAATTTTCAGGCTTAATATTTTGAGCAGGAAGTTGCTCAGTGCTTTATGAAAAAGGTTTTGTGCCAATCTTGTTGTGTTATTCTGGGCCTGCCAAACTAATGTGATTTCAACATGTGAGCCTGGAGGTAATTTGAGTCCTTGACACTCCTATGCATATCCAACGTTTGCACATGTAGTAAACACTTCACATCCACCAAAACCCATGTCTGATCTCACTCACGTGTCTGTAGTGTCCTACTTAGCTGTGTATCAAGGGTACAAATAAGGCAATCTACTGGAGTTTGATAATAATCCCTAATGATCAGTTGTATCTAATTGCCTGCTCCATTTTTTCTGGAACAGCCTTCACATTGCAGACTGCAGACTAATCAGTTCAGATAGAAATAAGATACATGAAAGTGGTTTTCTTTTTTTTTTCTTAATTCAGCTATCTTTGTGTTCCTAACAACACACAAAACCTACAAAAGTACATAGCAATAGTAGAATTTATGGATTGAATACAAATATCAAACACACAACAGTAAGATACAAAATAAGATATTCATATTAGGTGAAAATTCCTGTAACATGTAAGATTTTCTCCTGTTTTGTCTTCCAACATTACAAGGCTTGTTAACAATGCAAGTGTGCACAAAACAAAGCTGCATTTTTCTTCCATGATCTGAAACCGTTTGCACAATATCAAACTGATGCTCTCACCTTGTCCCCTTTCCGTATTGTCTTCACTGGGATTTTTGTGATCGCCTTCTTGGCCACAATCGCAAAACGCCGCTGAAAAATACACACAAATGGTGATCAATAAAGAATTGCTGGCCTCAAAGCTCAATAAAATCTTACTGATATAGTTAGTCACCATAAGGTACTTAGGGTGAAGTAGGCATTATATCCTAGGAGAATGCACAATGGTAATTCCTAGATGGGTTCTTCATACAGTGTGTGGTCACAGGGTTGGAAATACCACATGCATATGCAGTTAAAGTGCAGGTAAAATTGGGGCTGTGCAAGTATTTCTGATGTCTACCTGCACCTAACCTGCTATGGTCCAAGTACTGGGTAAATATATACATGTAGGTGTATGTCAATTTTTATTTGCTGCATTGAATGTTACATCTACTTTGGAAATGATAGCAAATGGTTTCTGTATGATCCACACTTCCTAAATTCTGAGTAGTGCAGGTAAAATTGGTCTGGTGGAGGTAAAATTTGTCTAGTGTAGGTCATTTTCAATGTAACCTGCATCAGACCAGGCATGTAGAAAAAAGTATTTTGAGCCCTGGTCCTGTCCCAATACCTGTCCAATGTTGGCATAGTGATTAGTTGATTTCCTTTGGGAAAATTTGACGACCTCTGTCTTTGAAGCCAGTGCCAAGTCTGACTACATGCTGGCCATGACTGGTGGTTTATATGTGCTTTAAATGTGCAAGGCAACCATTTGATGTCTTTAAATTTGGAAGGCAACCTCTGTCTAGTACATGCAACAGAATACAGAGTTTGAAATACTGAGTTTTTTTTATTCCTACTACCAAACTAAAATACTGAAAAATATTTTCTCTTAGGAGTGTTATGCTCAGCTGCATTTGAGAGCTAAAGGCACAGAAAAATCTAAAAGCAAACTATGAAAAATCTGGCCATTTGATCTGGCCATTTTAATCACAAACAGAATTCACATTACCAATGTCCATGTCAAAAATATATCTTTCTAATTATGCCATTGACAAAACCAGAAACCAATCATTTTACGCCTCATAAAAACATGGTGCTATTTCATATTTGCAGTCTGGTTGCTTTATTAAATCGTTATCATTAATCATCATCAGTATTTTGGCCAAACTAGTGAGGGCATCCCTTGAAAACAGGCCAAAACAAGACTGTCTGATCCAGGCTCTATGGGACAAACCTAGTAGTTGCTTGACCATACGAACGTCTCATAAAACATTAACTAAATGCCAAATAGTAAATTCTGATACTTGACACGCATCAATACAACTGTGACAAAAGAAATTTTACTGAGGAGACAATTTCACGCTCATAAAAATGGGCTTTCAAGGACATCGTATCATTTACGGTGCACCAATGATACCAATAACCCACAGAGCAGTATATTCATAGGCAATAGACAGGATTTTTGTACACTTTAGACTCAAATATCTAATACAGCAAAAAGGTCACCCACAAGATTTGAGATATCACATTTAAGCATATATACATACTGTAATGCCCCATCTTCCTTCATGGTTTACAAAATAGTCAATATTTAAATGTACTGTGTGTTTACCATTATTAACACACAATGCGGAATTGTTTAATACCACAAACAATCCTCTTTCTTTCCACATAGTTGATTTCCAATCACTTTCATTATCTTAATGGTCTATTTTCCAAGACCTCATTTGCATTTAATCACTTTGCACGAGACATCGTTCAATTATAGGTCATTGAATGTTAGACAACGAGCTAATGAGATACATGAGAAAACTGCTACTGATACAATTTGAAAACTGTCAGATGTTTCAGGTAGCATCCGCTTCTTTTTGTAGCATCATCCACTACTTTTTGACAGTTTTCGAAATCCATCCAGTTGCTTGAGAAACAGTTTCCCTGTGTATCTTTCAATTGCATTTGGATAAACTGGCAAGCATTATGCAGAAATGACAGGAGCTCCCAGACACCACGCCGAGACGTGCACTTATTTCCATTAACCTCCAACCCTTTGCAATTACTCGCCAGTCGCCTTCAATACCAGCCATAAATATTCAAATGATCGAGGCCAGTTATTTTGTGTTTGTCTGACGCAGTGGCCAAACATGAATATCATCAGCAAGATTGTCTGACAGCTATGGTTAGGCTTGGAGGCACAATATAGGTTTTGGTTAAAACCGTGCACACACGTGTCAAATCCTTGACATTCTTCCATTTCCAACCATATGGCAGGTAGAAAAACAGAAATCAGGCCATCCAATAAGTATATTGATTTGTTGCCTATATCCATTTGGCAGAAAGACAAGAATGTGAGCTGAACTACATGTATATTCTGCTAGATTTTTCATCACATGATGATCGGTTTCTTGGTCCATACTTTCCCAACATGTATGGTTGAATTACAGTGTCTGTACGTTGTTAAAATATTCATCTGCTTCTTTGTGTTACATTTTTTTTCAGGAGCTACTGATGCCATACATGTACCTGAAATATACATAAAAGCAAAAAGTCACCAGTTCTCCACATCTTATCTCCCAAGATAGCATCTTATAAACAGCCTAATTGGTTCCACACAATGTGAGCTGAATCCTCTTGAAAATAATTGCCTATAGAAATGCCCATCATACACACCACCTGTGGACCTGGGGCAATTAGCATGTGCTTACTTCACATCTCCAGAGGATGACATTAAAAAATATGATAAGAAGACTTTGTACTATTAATATAGGCAGCTGTCACATGTAGAGCTGTGTACCTAAACAAATTTTAGGTACAGGTACAGGTACAGGTACACAGGTTTAGGTACAGGTCCGGACCTGAACCTGTACCTGAACAATTCGACCAATTTATATGGTCTTCTGAACTCCTTCAATAACAAAAAAACATAAATAAACTTGATAGTTAAGGTTTATTCTTTGTTTATGGCGAATGCTCAGATAAAATATAGGCAAAACTAAGTGTTTTGTTTTCATGAACACGCTGTCCTTACACAGGGACCCATTGTTAACCACCTTTATACACATTTGAGGTCACAAATAGGCATAAAATTGGTGTGAAATTGTTTAGGTACAGTACCGGTACTGAGGGAGTAGGTATTTTGGACCTGTACCTAATCAATTTTTCCGGTACAGTATCGGTACTGCGTACCGGTACACAGCTCTAGTCACATGTAACATCCGCACTTTCCCAACAGTAGTTTAACACCTGCTGTGCTAATTCAGAGCTAGAAATACCTTTTTCTACATAACAGTGCTGGTGCAGGTAACATTGAAAATTACCTGCACCAGACCAATTTTTCCTGTACCACTCAGAATGTAGGATCATACTGAAAACTGTTCAGAAACTATTGACATTAATATTGTTTATCTCATATTTCACATTTCATACACTTACAGTTAATGCAAGCATTATTATGAAAACCCACATATAACTACATGTATATACTAACCTGTACACATGGACCAGTGCAGGTTAGGTGC
>NW_017803379.1:3431739-3433626 GCF_001625305.1 Branchiostoma belcheri | reverse complement strand
GAGAGAGAGAGGAGAAGAGGAAGGAGAGAGGAAGAGAAGAGAAGGGAGAGAGAGAGGGAGAAAGGGAGAGGGAGATACAGAGCTGTTCTCCCATAGTCTCCCAGCAAGCTTACCTGTGAGCGGTCGCGGGCATGTGCGTAGCGGAATCGCTGGATGTAGTAGAAGACGAGCCAGGCGAGGGAGATGATCATCAGCACGATGAAGGAGATGGAGACAAAGAGGACGGAGGTCTTGTCGATGACCTTGTAGCGGGTGTGGGTTCCCATGGTGATGTGCATCATGACCTGGGTGCCGTTCTCCAGCAGGGTCACGATCTCCAGACCCTTGGCTCGGGAGATCATGATGGCCACAATGTTTCCAGTACCTGGGGTAAACAACAATCAACAAGTTCTTACAAATATGAAAATAATGGCAGGCATCGAAATACTTACTTTTCTGGATACCTGCAAAGACATTTTTTTCCATTTTTACCACTCAGAATAAAGTAAGTATCACTATGGATCACATTAAAATTGTGATGTTGCCTGTACCTGGAACAAAACAACAACATGTTGCATTAAGTCAATGTATTTGTGACATTTACTATAATAAACAGCTACTAACCTATCAGATGACTTTAACATGGCTCTTCAAGTATGCATTTTCTAATGGTCATATTTGTACCAGGTACTACTAAATCAAATTATAACTCACAGTCCTTAAAATGGCTTATCAATTAAGGCTGACTATCACTGATGAAAAGTAAATAGTAATATGTACTCTTCAGATCAAAGTCTTAACCAAACATAGGACTGGTCATGTCATCAGAATATAAACACAAGACTGAGCTGTTTTGTTGATGTCTGTCTAGCCTAGTTTGTGCTAGTGAAATGTGTGTACTGGCATCACGTTTATGTAACACGTGTACTTCAGAATGTCCCATATTGCGTGAAGTAGACAAATTCCAAACAGAATTCTACGGCAATGAAAAATGATGTTTTTCAAACGTGCACTGTATATACAGATCTGATTTGTAACGAACAACGCAGTTTAGGAGTACATGTGTAACATTCGAAAATGTGTATTTCTGCAATGTTGTTTCAAATGAATAAAAGATTCTCAAAAAGAAAGATTGGCTTTCCTGACAGTAATGTCTGCATAGCTCAATACTAAAACTGCTCTCACTCAGTCATGGCATTGTTACCAGCCTTGGGACAAGTACACTGTAAGACATACTGCAGGTATACTATGACCTGTGAGGGTCTGGCATTTACCACTACAAATTCCTCAGCTAGAATCTGATACCCCAAACAACCCTTGTAATCCCTGCTATTGGCTGCAAGAAGGAGGTTTGAGCCAAGGACGATTCTTGGTACACACCAGGAAGCTTACCCAAGGTTGTACAAATATACTGTTACACTATAACTCACACACACACATGTATGGTACTACAGTTTGAGCCCTACTGACATGGTTGTCCTCAAATCAAAGACAGGGCTGATCACCTTATGGATTCTTCGTGTACATTACTTATCAGTTTGGCAAACTGTGGATAGCAGTACGGTCTACCACTTTACCACAATAAGATGTACAGGCCTTGACACAATAAGTATTTTAGATTCTAATCCACATCCTATGTAGCTTGTCTTTCACGCCACCTGTAACAACTGCACTTTCTCAATTTATATCACCCATAACATATGAAGTAGTGTCTGCTAAAACCATACAGAAAGCTGCACTTGATGCTAAGAGCACCCCTTGGTGTTGGGTTACTTGTGCTTAGAAACCCACTTCTCATGGTCAATACTACCTTTTTCCGAATGCACCTGACAATACAACTTTTGTCATCTCTGAGAATTCATTGTTCATTTTACTGCTGTAACACGAGAGCTGGATTCTGCTGTGTAA
>NW_017803379.1:3429580-3431198 GCF_001625305.1 Branchiostoma belcheri | reverse complement strand
ATCTTTTCCCATTGATTTCTAAACTGCCCATATTATGACTTAGTTTCAGTCCCATGCACATAGAATATTACTTGTAACCAGTACCATTTCAACTATGCACCCACAGGTGAGAGGTACTACACTAACTAGCAATCATTCAAATCTACAGGTCAAACTGCAATTCCTTATTACAAAAAATACAGAATGAGATTCCTTTGGGAGTCAGATAATAAGCCTCTAACAAGATTAGTGCCAAATATGGCAAAAGGTTAGGATTAATAAGAAAATTTCATTGGGAAATGTTGGCACAGAAGCTATGGAGCAAGTCTGTATAGGCCCTAGAAACAGTCTGGTCAGTCTCAAGGTTAGGCCTGCCCTAGAAATTCTAAACTTTGTTCCTACCTTGGACTTCTTTCGTGGACACTTTCAGTTTCAGTTGACTTTACCATCTGGCAAATTAAAAACAATTCAGAATATCAAACATTTTCACTGCAGTTTTCTTGTTCTGTCTTGTCTTGTCACACCATGTTTTTTGCATAAGAAGACCACTTGCCTAAAAGGACTTTTCCTTGGTCCCCTGAGTGGTCATCTTAGACAAGTTTGACTGTACCATCCATCATCATTAGGCTTATTGAAAAGCCCCAGACACCTGACATGTGGTCAGTCACTCAGTGGAGAGGTTCTGGCCCTCTTGTACCTGAAGTGTCTGCCTGAGTACTGCCACAGCTAATGCATATAGGTTTTCCATACTAAAAGGATAACGGAGTATGTACATGTGGTAAAGCAAGCTTTTGTTCACGTGATCTGGAGCACAATTAAGCCTTTTCCAGCTGAACCTGCCGAACTACATTAAATCAAAAAGACAATCTAGGACATATACTAAAGGAACTGTTTGGGTGAACTGTAATACCTTCTGCTCCTCTTTTAAATCAAGTAACTTAAAGTAAGGTTGCATTTTCGAGCACTTCGATTTGTTACTTGTTTTCTTTGGCTGTAGGAGGATCTTCAACAAAACATGGCATATGCATTAGTGGCAGAAACAGGTTATGTAACATAACATATGCCAAACTATAGGCTGAGCCATAGGGGCACTTTAGACTGACGACGGTTCGATAGTCGTACGAATGTTTATCGTCAAGATGTTGCCGGCGACGGTATTTTACCATCGTCTAAAGACGATCAAAATAGTCGCAAGACGGTAATCCTCGAATCGTCGTCACTACCACCTCGGACCCTATCGTGCGATCCTTCAGCGGGGGGTCCGAGGAGGATTTTCCACCGTCTAAAGTGAACCGTCGCCGGCGAAGGAAGTGGGGGGTCATTGGCCTTATGCAAATAAGCCTGCAAGCGTTATTTCATGTCCTAGCACATCGCCTGTATCATTAAATGTCGTCAAACCAAAGACTTTATATCGTCATACGTGTCTAGTACAATCCCCTGCCACCAATCGCTACTTCTCCAGTACAAACCGATCCACATTTCCCGGCCAATATAGCCAGGCCGACGGCAGCACCGACCGCCGGGTTCAAACCCGGAGTATTTCCCCGCTCGGTACATGTGCCATATACCCCTTCTTTGCTGGGCACAAACTCGGCGTCTCATCCACAAGACAACGAGTTAAAAGCAGAATAAAAACAAT
>NW_017803379.1:3388533-3429332 GCF_001625305.1 Branchiostoma belcheri | reverse complement strand
GCAGAATAAAAACAATCTGCTGCAGCATGCCGAAAAAGGGGTTCTCTCGCCATTTTTGAATTGGCGCGCGGCGTGCCATCCTGCGCTGCGGGTGTCCGCCACACTTTCTGGTCATGTGTCTAAAGCCAGCCGTCGCCCACAACGATTGTCGTGCGATCGTATACCGTCGTCAGTCTAAAGTCGGCCAAAGACTTAGACCATGATCGCCCATATGAATATGTATAATACCTACTGTAGTACAATGGATGTGTTGGAAATTTTCACCTTTTTTCAGCGTGTTTTTTGCACTCCCCAGTGTAGGTGTGAAGATCATGTACAATACACATCCAATACACATTGTACTTGGTAGAAGATGAAACCAAAACAAGTTCCTAGACCTAACATTTCTGTAACAACAGGACTGTCAAGAGAGATTCAGTAGGAACAACTGTTTCAATTGGAAAATAGAGAGGCCTGTTTGATCAGGGAACTATCTGACACCTTATTTGGGGCAGCACTTACCATATGTTTTGGACAACTCGTTTTGGAAACCACCATCTTGCATCTGCACTACTAATTTTTTTTTTGAAAATCTTACTTTATTTGGTCCATTTACCGCAGGTAATTGAGGTCCATCTACCACTCGACATTAACTTTTGTTAATTTCATTTTTTACCACCATGGCTAGTTAGCATCTTTAGTGCTGGTTCCCCATGTGTGACATCCCTGTAGTTTCTTACAGTGTTGAGCTAGCAGAACACAGTATTAATGGGCAACCCTCATGACCCGTATACCACAGCACAATTTATACCCGGGTAATGCTCACATGAGACTCAGAATTTTGTCCCAGAATTTTGTCGACGAGGGTATGCATAGAAAGTGTGGACAAAATTCTGGGTCTCATGTGAGCGTTACCCGGGTATAAATTGTGCTGTGGTATACAACTACATGTACTAGTATGTAGGCTTTGAGACTGCATGATTTGGAATGTGACGATTTTCCAGTTCAGGTATAAATGCACCAAATTTTGCAACTGACTTTCGGACACAGAATTTTGAATTTTTTTAATGCTGTGCCTAACAAAATCAAATATATTTATTTTTTTGTATTTCTGTAGTGAACCCTACCATAATTTCTGCCACATCTTGGGTTGAACCTTTCCTTTACAATAGAAATATCCCCATAGGGCAAAAACCATGTTCTGCTATGTTGACATGACTCAGGACTCTCTTGTCACCACAGGCGTTTAGTACATGTCACACACCCAATGCAAAGGTCAGGGTGGGGAGGGGGGCTGATGAAGGTCTGAACATTTCCTGTTTATTACCTTCACCATTTCCCATCCTGTTTATTGCAGCTCTTTGAAATTTTAATTGTTCAATTGTCTACAAGACTTCCTGTTGATTTGACAACAAAACACTTTCAAGAAAACAGTTACTCTAGCAACTGGATATATTTGAAAACTGTGAGATGTTTCAAGTAGCATCTACTACTTTTTCTGTTATAACTGTTTTCTTGTGTATCTCATAATTTACCTGGATGTCTAAACTTCTAATCGACGTTGACAACAAATATTTATGTTTACCACCACTTCACCCCCCACCCCCTTCCTTCTCCGTCACAACAAACAAATATTATCATGGCTCCCGTACGTAATTTTGGTGCAGACCATATTGTGTTGTTTTTCTCACCCTTATGATCCATGGTTTCAGGCAGAGACGGCTGGTTGTTGTAGACGACCACGGCGGTGGCGTTCAGGTTCTTGGCGTAGTTGATCTTGACCTTGAAGTCGCAGATCCCGCGGACGACCAGGGCGATCCACTGGGTCTTGGGCGGTGTGATGTGGCGCAGCGGCTGGCAGGCGTTCCCCACGTTCACCACGATGCCGCGCGCCTCGATGGTCGGGCTGTTGTTCCCGTACACGCCGCCCTCGTCCTTCTCCGAGTGGATTTTGTTGGTGGAGGGGTCCCTGTAGGTCACGTTAACGAAGGCTTTGGTGTACTCGGTAGCGGCGTCCTCCCCGACCCTCATGCACTGCGCCGAGCCGAACCATAACATAACACACAACAGCACCACCAACCCGTACACAAACGTCCTTTCCTCCGCTACAACCATCTTCACACCGACTGTAAGATAGTTCCTGGTGTCCAGAAAGTTTCTAAGTCTCTCGGGACGGTTAAAACATCACAAAAATGTCCACGTTTCGGCTAGAAAGTGTCCAGATTTCGGTGCCGTGACTTCTTCCCTACGACACTAACAACCACAATGGCTGCCGTGTCCTTCCCTTCCGATTGGGATATGTGGTCACGTGACTGATGACGCACGTTTTTTGTGTTGCGCGCTTCGAATTCGTGATATTTTTTTAGACTAAACAATTTGAACTGCGGGGGGATAAATATACGCAGGGAATACGGGTTTATCCTGGGTTTATCCATGGAGGTAAAAAAAATCACATGTGATTTTTACCTCCTTGGTTTATCCAAGATTGTCATTTCGTCGTAACATTACAGAACATGGCCCATCAAAAGGAATATTAAAACTTCTCCATCAACCGGCCCATATTCACAAATGACCTGCCCACAAATGTACTTCTGTGAACACTCAGAACACAAGAAACCCCAACTGATCAAAATCGACAATGAATGTCGAGGCGGTTCCTTCATAATATAAAACATCACATAACAATTAGGTTCGCTTATAATTATATAATAAGTCCCATATCAAAAGTCGTGTATGGTATATCAATCCATCAATGTAAAGCTTTTTTTGTGTGAATCAAAGTCCTCTGGCTTTCTGTATTGTGCCGTTTGGTGAATTTCTACCGAAGGACATTTTTTAAAATACTGATATAACAGTTAATTTCATTTCACTTTAATATACATATAATGTGCCTGGTTTCTACTTTTATGTTGCCAAATCATGTGTGCCTGACAAAATAATCAAGTACTCAGTACTAGCAATGATTACTAGTATTATAATTTAACCGAATTTCAAGCGGAGGTCACAGTGTCGCAGTGTTGCCGAATGTGCCTTTGGTCGTCGTTAGTGTCAACGCGACCGTTCGGTGGTTCTGTTTGTTTTTTTGTTTTTTTGTTTGTTTTTTGTTTTGTGACGTTTCCATAACTTACAGATAAAGGCCGCAAAAAGAAAGACTTCTTCAACACCTGCTTGGAGATAATCTTTCATATATTTATTTCTGTATCCGAAGAATTGAAATAGCAGCGTTCTTGACTAGACACCAGCCTCCACAAGGAAAAAGGAAGAATAAATTGGCCAGGTGGTTCAGTCCGTGCATGGAGGTAAAAGTCTCTTTTTTTTCCTCTATGGTCCGTGGGAAGGGTATTTTATTTCCCCCCTCCGGGCTGCGTGGGCAAATGAACTCTACAGTGGGCAAACTCCCTTGGCCAATTACTAGTATTCTCCTTATTTGGCTAAATTTTACACTTTTTGAACCCACATCGTTAGTTTGGTGGAGACCAATCAGCTTGTAGAGAAACCTGTATTAAAGCTCTGAAAAACATCCTCACACAGTGTGAACTACAGTAACCCCGCACGCGCGCGCGTGGGCTTTGGCGTGACTCCCCACTATTATTATAAAGCGGTTTATAATGAGGGTGCTTTGTTGGAGTATCACGAACTTGAAACGACGACTACGTGCTCGCTCACATGTTAGCTGTGCCACGGAATAACGAGAAAATGGTGCCTAGTGTAGCCCCTTGTGATTTTGTGATGAATCCTGTTGTTTTCCCAAGAGCGTTCGCCAGAACTGCACGAGTGTTTTCAAATAAGAGTATCTCAGTAAATTGCATTTACCCTTTTTAGTTAGTAAGTAATAGTAATTAAGGTAGATATAACCATGCAAATTAAGTATAATCATGTATCATTATGTCATTTTAGCTCCTAGGTGCTAGTAACTCAGGTACACTGTTGACATATCCATCCAAATTAAGTATAATCATGTATCATTATGTCATTTTAGCTCCTAGGTGCTAGTAACTCAGGTAACTGTTGACATATCCATCCAAATTAAGCATAATTATGCATAAATGGGTGTCATTAATTGCTGTCAATGTGTTAACAAGTGGCCAATGATTGCTACAGAATGTAGACTGGCCTATGTCAATAATTGTACTCAGAGAAGTTTCAGAAGTAATTCAAAACATTTTGTCAAGTTAAAAAAGTAATGAGCATGAAAAATTAAGATGGACTCCTCTGTACAGTATCATTTATTTCAATACAAAAAAGTAGCACTTATGGATATCATTAATGTTTACCCACACAATTGAAATCCCTTCATATATATATATACACAATATTCTAAAGTTATAGTCTATGTCTAGTTTGTATAGGGTTAATAATCATTGTACCTCAGCTAACTAACAGAGAAGGAGTCATTTGCCTTCAACAAGAAAGCATAGCCTGTCTTCTAGATGGCCTCCTGTGCAGACTCCTAGCAGGACAGTTCTTGTTTCTATGATCAAACAGCTAAATAGAGTTGCAGTTTTTCAGGGAAGTATTGTCCATGCTGTTAGGAAGCATGGGTGGAACTCCCTCCATGGCATACCTCCCTCTGCCACAGTAAAGAACCCTAGCCCATGTAAAAAATCCCATATCAGCGCTGCTTTTCAAGACACACTACTGTGTCAAGAAGTGACAATCTCATTGTCTGATGCCATAGTGCATATGATAGGATTATGCACACAGACAAAATATCTACAATGATTTTTACAGGCTTAGTGTTTCATTGTGTGAAACACATTGGATACAGCACATTGCACAATGCAAAATATCAACAGAAAATATAATAGCAAGTTTACAATAATTTCCTATAGACTATACCACATTTTATCTAACTCCTTTTTTCTGCTACAGGTAGGAATCATAATAAACAATATAATACATCTGTCACTACAAACTTCATGAAGTTGGTCAGAAAACCATCTGCAAATTCTGTGATATATTTGCTAGGATCCCTACCCTTTGTTGTGCCTGACAAATAACTGAAAACCAAATAACACCATTTTTGGTTCATTGTAAATATTTGAAATAAGCTCTTCTTCCTAACAAAAACCATCCTTTTTTTTAATTGAACAAATGAAAACATTTATAACATAATTTTAGTTGACATGCACATTGTATTCAGTGCACCCCGACCAATGAAAAAGCCAACAAATCAAAATCAACCATCATATAGAAGATGAATCATCTCAAATATGGAACATACTGCAAGGCAATACAAGGCAAGTCTAAATTTCTTGTTGCTGACATCTAATTAAAGATTGCTAGTAGGAGACAAGAATACATGTACATGTTGTACAATACAAATCCAACCATATATTATTGACAGTCATTTTACACTTCTCTCTCACTCTAACCCTAGGAATTTATATATTCATACATACAAATGAAGGAAAACACAGAACTGTTCGCTCTGTTGGAATACACAATGTACATCCTAACCTAGAGACTATACTTTATTTTCAAACACAAGAGATTGAACTTACCCAAATTTTTTACTGTAAAGCTCCAGTCTGTGTCAAGGAATGAGCAATCCACCGCTTATGCAAAGTCCCAGAAGCGGTGGATTGCTCATTCCTTAACAAAGACAGGAGTTGTACAGTCAAAAATATTTGTAAGACTGTAAGTCAAATTTCTTGTGTTGGAAATGACAGTCTAATCTTGCTTCATAATGACTTTTACCAATACAGATGAACTTTAGAAGATTAGAGACTATACATAATGCCCGACTCTATATCTGTAGAACCACATGAGACCCTGGGTGAAGTTCCAGCCCACTGGTAGGGAGACTATGTAAAACGTGAGGACAATGAGCATGGCAGGGTACAGCAGGACTACTGTGTGCCGCAGGAATGGCAGGGCTGCAAGGGGAGACAACAAACGGTCAAACTATCAACACAAATAGTATAAGATGCCTGCATTTGTGTAAGTCACAGTAGTTAAAGTAATTTAAAAATTTAAAAAATCAGTACTACTACTACTACTTTACAGACTCCTATACATACATACAAATGTAACACAATGGCAAGACACACAGAGGAAGTCCTACTCACAGCTGTATCCCAGGAATGTGATGTACAGGTAGTACCCCAGGGCAATCAGCCACAGGGTGTTCCCAAACAGCCGAGACATGAACCACTCCTTGTCAATCAGAGCTGTGGAGGGGACAGGGACGGACTAGTAAGTACCGGCAAAACATGAAGCTGGTACAAAACAGCAGCTGTTTCCTTCATACATGTTTTTAAATAGTTTTAAAAAATCTTACTGTCATAGTCAATGAAGGTGAAGCGTGAAACATTTTCAAGTAGCTACGAGTGCAATGAAGCTTCGCAGTGGCTTTTATTCTCAGCAAGTGTGTTGGGTTTTTTAAGTGCAGAGGTTCGACACCATAAGCTCCCTCATGCACGGGGCTGCCTGCTTTACAACTCCATCTGAAAGCTAAGGATGATACGGTTACCACTCTTTTCCAGTTGTGTCTTTTACAGATGTGGCAAGTAGCAGTGTGTGCACAAACCACTACCATGCAGACGCAACACCTTCGAGGCTCTAAATATTTACTAACTACATGCCTAGTATAATTCTGGCTCTCAGGTACAACTCACGGTGTATGAAGAAGAGCTGTATGACATGTAGAATGATCAGCAGTGGGAAGAAGGCATTCAGGTGGACATCAAAGGCATAGCCCCACTCCACTTCCTGGTCTGACTTCTGGGTCTGTAGGTACTTGTTGGCAACAAACCTGTGACACAGAAATGTAATCTGCATTACGATTTTTAAAAATGTTTTTAAGAAATTGAAAAATTAATGAATGGTGAACAGTGACTTTAACTGAACATGAACTCATAACTTAAACCAAGTACATGTACATGTATTGAATTCAAAAAGACATCTGCATTAAATTCAACTTTGATTATATTGATCAAGGTTTTTTGGGTAACCTTTTAACTGTATAAAGACAGAAGTTGTATCCATACCACAGTAGGGTGGCTACCATGAGCCCAACTCCAATACAGTCCACAAAGATAACCCACAGGAGTAGTTTAATCATCCCCATCACACTCAACTGCAACACAATGGCAAAACCAAGGGAAGATGCTGCAAGAGAACAGGAGAAAGGTTTAATTTAATTGTCATAAAAACAAGATATCAATTCAGTTTAAAACATTAATCAATATGTGCCATAAAATAAACAACTTACTTATCCAAACATTAAGATTGGATGTTGATGTAACAATCAAAATGTATCTACATGTACTAGTACTATAATGATTATCCATTGTTATAACTGAACATCTACAAGAAACCCTGTATCCTTGTTTATGAAGACCAGTTACACCACATGAGCAGGTTTCTGAGTCCCTGTTCTGTTATCATACTTACCACACAGCCAGAAGCTGAGCAACACAAGGAAGGCTGGGTCATCTCGAGCCCACTGGTCTTTTGTTTCTGAAACAAAGAAAGACAGTTATCCTGATATTGTTTAAAGTGGTCACTGAGTTTTTCAATGTGCCTGCATGTAGTTTCCTTGTGTTGTAGGACTTTGACAGCTGAATCTGACAAACAATTATGTAGTTAGCTTTCAGTCGTGTAACTTATATGTATAATTGTATATGTAGTAGTTTAACAGTTTTAGCTTTACACATTTTGTACATTTTGAGTGCTATGTACAGCTACAAGTTAATTTATCCAACATACATATAAATTGTATCAATACTCACGTTTTCTGTAGTGGAAATTTCTGTATCTGTAAGATAATGATGAATTACACATAAGTTTAGGAGGAATGAACAATAGCACAAATTCTATATGTACAATGGTCATCAAAATGTCAGATGTGAAAACTGGTTGTTTGTATATAAACTGAGAACCTCCTTATTACACTAGTACAACTTTGACAATCTTACTGACATTAGGAACCATGACTCACACTCTCTGTGGTGCCACACACAAGTAGAGCATCTGCCAGAGTGCAAACTCAAAGTCCATCTGTCGGAACTTGAGGATGCGGCGCAGGTACTTGTAGCGCTTGGCGCCCGCGGTGTGCCGTGCCTCCAGCATGGGGTTTGTGGAAGTACCGGTCGGACTGGCTGGTGGGGACAGTCTGCTGGGTAACATCAAGGCTGATGTAACGGGTACATGTGAAGTGTTATGTGTTAGTGTGGGTTGTACTAATGCTGTCTTATGTTATGCAGCTATGAATGTACATTGTACACATACTTAGGACACGCAAGCTGGTGTGTTACGCCGAAGGGCGGTTATACCGGCTTATACAGAAGAAGAAGGGACTGTTTAGGAAAGTTGTGGTAACACATACAAAAATTAAGCCTAAGCTTGTACTAAAAAATTAAAACAGTTAAAAAATGATTGCACATGAAAGTTGACTGAAAGGATGACAAAGATTAGCCTGGTTACCAAACCTATTATAGATCCCGAGTCCTACATCCTATTTCCTATGAGGAGAGGATGTAGGACTCGGGAGCTATAATAGGTTTGGTAACCAGGCTAGACAAAGATGACAAGGAAAAACTGTACACACACAACAACAAAATTTCACAAATATTCAAAACAACTTCTCAGATGGTCTGTGTCTTAATAGCCTGGGTTCCATCCTGGTTAGTTTACGTCCGCTCCTACAGTCGCTACCACCAACCGTAGCGACTGTAGGAGCGGATGTAAACTAACCAGGATGGAACCCAGGCTAGTGTCTTAATGTACTTTTAACACTTTATATGATATGTAAATGAGATGTAAACTGTTACATTACAACGTCAAGTACGACTGAAATGTAAGGACCATGATAAAGAATATATTTAGCCCACTGCACATGGTAGTGGATATGCTAGTGTTACATAGCCAGTCATAGCCATAATTTTACCTCTCATAATTTGCAGATATGACTCCAAGCTTGGATTGGTATACACAAAGCACAATAGGTACCTTCACGCTAACTTACTCAATCAAAGAAACAACCTTCGGTGGTTTCGAATGCCTCGTGATGTCATCTCTAATTTCACAACATCGATAGAGAGACAAACTGACAACATTTCATTCTACACGTCATCACGCCCCCCTCCCCACTTCGGGACAGGTCCAACCTGACCGACAGTTTACTGACCCCCTAAAACTTAATTTAGACGACATTTCAGTACACCTCTTATGTTATGAATATCTTACAGGTCAGTGCAGATATAGTAACATCTAAATGATGAAAAGAAAACTTCACAATAGAGACAATATCTTACCAAAGTTACTGGTACAACTACTGTCAACGTTCCCACCCCTTCCTCCTTCCTCTGTTTTTCACTGACAACCGCACCTAAGTGTGAAGAACAGTTTTGTTTCTTACCATTTAAAAACCGAAAGGTAGGAAAAGATAGGGTCATTGCAATATGGAAAATGTAATTTTATAATAATGGTAGTATATAGGTTCATACAAAATTCACGTTAAAGGGACAATCAGTTATCTAAAGTTAATTATTAAGTGAGTGAACTTTTGAGTTAACTTGTTATCACTTTGGACGAGCGCATTGTTTTAGTAGGGGCTGTGATTCGTTTTTTGGTCTTTTGTGAACTCAACATCTCTTGTAATTCTCGTCAGCAAAATAATATTATTATCTATAATATTATTATTTCTTAACTTTGTGTGTATACTGACAAATTTTAATCTTAACATCTTGATAATATTTGATTATACTTTTTCAACATCCCCGGGACTATATTGTACCATTCCAAGATGGCAGCGTACACGAGGAAAAAGTCCCTCACAATGTTGATTTCTTGATTTCCTGCGTGTTTTGGGGGCCCTATTCTCCATATCTAGGGGATTACAATGATGTGGAAAAGGTTTTTGTGCCCCTTGTGTCAAAGGATCCGAATTATCACCCACAATGTGGGATATTTGGCGCCATTTGCTAGCAGACGACATGCTAGCTCAAAGTCATCAGATGGACAGGTTGGTGTTTATAGAATTATGATAATAGATAAAAAAGATTGTAAATGGCTGTAACGTAAATGGGCTATTAAAATGTTGATTGGGGGGAAGAGGTAAGAAATCAGCATTTGATCCTACCATGATACCAATGATGAATCTAGATTTGCTCAGTGCATAATGTCCTTGATTTGCTCAAACCCTCCCTAGTAACTTCCTTGTCTAGTAGATGGTCCTACCCCCCCTCCAATCCAGCCTCATTCGCGCCCCTCTCCACAGTTCTTTTTGAAACAGACCAATTCATGTAACAGTTACATCTTGTCTTGTCTTACAAGTATAGTCTCTATAATGAATTTCATCACAGACATGGATACAGACCCAAGTAGCATTTCCACACCCAACATCTGCTTGGAGAAAGAGAATGAAGACATTTCCTGTTAGTTATTCCTATTTATTACTCATAGACTAGTCATGGTATTCAAATACCAGTTGTAAAAGTTGCGTAAAAAGTTAGTTCTTCAACAATTCTACTAAAAAAAGTACCCTCCTGCAGATTGACATGTCACAGTTTCCAGTGGAGAATATCCGGAACTTCAGTATCATCGCACACGTGGACCATGGCAAGAGCACACTGGCAGACAGACTACTGGAGCTCACAGGTAAGTTTTTATTAATGCATATCCCACTGGCCTGCCATAGAAGCCAGTGGTAATAGGGAGCTGGTGGCAACTATGGAGGATGGCTCATCCGATATCCCAATACTATAAACCTATAGAACATCCTTGGGCCAAGTGAGTGTTCACCATACATTTAGTAAGTCATGATTTGGTTGGTGTTGTAACTTTTTTTTGGTTGGGAACACTAGTGCTCCTGAATCAAAAAGTTAGGCCAGAGCCTGCACTTCAAAACATTAAGTTTGGAGTTGGTGATGCCACAAATTATGACATTTTCTTTTTTATAATTTCAGTAACAGTGGGGGATTTATAGGCACTACCAACTGAATCAGCCGATGGGTCTAGACCTTTTAGCCAAATCGTTAGAGCGTCGGCATGTGGACTGGTGCCCGGGTTTGGTCGTGGGTTCGAACCCCAGCCCAGGACCAGGAGTGTCTTTCTGTTTGTACTGTCATAATTGTTACATTTCTGCATATTTTCAACCAAACTGACACGCTCGTGCCTTGATCGCAGGAACCATCTCCCAGGAGGCCTCAAACAAACAAGTGTTAGACAAACTGCAGGTGGAGAGAGAACGAGGCATCACTGTGAAGGCACAGACAGCTTCCATGTTCCACCAGTACCAGGGGAAAACCTACCTCCTCAACCTTATAGACACACCGGTGAGCAACACCTCCTTTTGCACTGTGCTGGTACTGCAGGTAGTGTAATAGACTAGCTGTTATCTCAAACCAAATGATCTAAAGCCTCATCATTCCAGTAAATATTGATTCTCCCATGCAGACTCAATGATAATAGTGCCACACATAGTATACCAGCATTTGCTGCAGTGTCAAATTTATTTTTGTTGTTGTATGCTGACAGTTATTTTCTACAGCAAACTCAGCACTGTATATCTTCAATCATGTTGAAAATCCAAATATTTAATCTATATTGATAACAATTGTAGATGAATGAATACAAAAGAACTATAAATGCAAGCCTTAATCAATCTATGATTTCAAGACTAGAGAGTCCATCAAAACTTAAAGTGTCCCTCTACATAATAAGTACCTATGTTGATCTTGATATTATGTCATGGTAAAACGGTATAGATTACATATGCTGTTACAATAGTTGAATAGATATACAGTTTGAATGCATAAGATATATAAACATATAAACATAAAACTTCCTGTGCTGTCAGTTTCTTCCATTGATGTCATTTTAAGTGATTACATGAAGTCATTTGGATTACATGTATATATATTTGTCTTCAGTATGACTGAGCCAAGGAACCCACTATCTACCACATGAAAAGCAATCATCCTTCCCACTAAGCTATTGTAGCATTTTTTTTCAAAATTCTGTACACAAGACATCATTTACAGACATGTATAAGTAACAAGTGGTTTTAACATTATGGTCAACAGGTGCTTGAATATTCAGTTTATGAGTAAGCTAAAAGATATCAGGATTTACAGTAAAAGAGGCAGTCATGATTCTGTATTTCCTTCCTCTTTCTCTTGGCATCCCATATTTCAACATGTGCCAACTGATAGCATAAGGGACAAGCCAGGAGTAGTGTTTTGAAAGTAAGCTTGGTATACCTTACACAAGGTATGGAAATATTTGGTATAATATTGTATGCATTAAGCTTTAGAGCACTAGTAGTGTTGTTCTATTAAGTAGCAAGATACAATTTTTTATCTGTTCCTACAAATTTACCAGTCCCTTACCCATGTTGTTAACTACTGTTTTTCCCTGAAATCTACACATGCTGACAGTGTTATTTTGTCTGACCCGCCTGCCAAGGTTTGTTACAAGTGCTGTTGTCAACTATATCATGATTTCATACCCTGAGAACCTTACACTTCTCTGTTTTGGTGGAATTTCAATTACTCATTAGAAAGGGATCGGCTTTTAAGGAGCAGAACGTCATTTTCTCTTTTCTTAAACTTAAAGGAGATCAAATCAAATAATAAAATTCCTGCATTTAAGTTCAAATTGATGTCTATGCTGTTTGGGCTGCTAGGTTGGCAGTACATGTTCATATTAAAAGTTAGTAGCCTTGAATAACTGAATGTTACTTATAAAATAGTTATTATCTTCCAAGTTTCTGCCTATACCCAAAGTGCCAGTGCCATGACATGTTGTGTCTGTTAGATGGCATAGATAAAGTCTATATCTGCTGCATCTCGATCCTGTTGCCCTGCCGTTTGAAGATGTTGGTCTTGAAGGACTCGCGCAGGCACTGCCAGAAGGCGTCCCTCTGCCGGGGGTCCTCCGGCCAGCGCAGGTACTTCCTTCCCATCATCACCTTCTGCAGCGACTTGGGCATCTTCGTCTGCGGGACGTTCTCCAGGAGAACAAAGATCAGGTCGTCCTTGTTCTTCCCGTAGCGTTTGTTCTTGGACATCTCCAGCTCCCACAGGCAGCGCTTGCTCCGCAGGAAGCTACTAGAGATGACAAACATCGTCTTCCGACTCTCGTCCATCGCAGCGATGATGTTGTTCTGATCCTTCGGTCCGTCCTCAAAGTCGCGAATGTCAAGGCACATCTTGTAAGTGGGCGGGGGACAATTCTCGACCTTGGGGAGTAGCTCGTCGATGACCCACCAGCGGTCGTTGCTACAGTACGACAGGAAAGCCTCATACTTGAAGTACTCGTCCTCGACTTTCTGTTCCACTTGCTCACCCTTTTTGCCACACAGCACAAACCAGCCATACTTGACGCGCCAGCGGCAGTGGTAATAGAGCACAGCGGCCAGCACGATGACCAGTACGGCCAGGGTGAGAGAAATCCCCAGGGACAGTCCCAGCTGCGTGTGGTCAGCACCCTCATCGCACTTGAGAACCTCCGGGTTGAAATGTTCAAAGTTGACGCCACGTGAATGCCGCGGGTAGTAACACTCGTATTCTTTCCAATTAACGAATGCTACGGTACTATTTTTTTTTAACCAATCAAATAACCACTCCACATCGCACGTGCATGAGAAAGGGTTCCCAGACAAGTCAATCTCCTTTAATGAACCCAGACCCTTTAAGAACTTTTCTGTGAAGACAGAAATGTTGTTTCTCTGTAGGTCAAGATGTTGTAGATAGGGCAGTGCTCTTCCCAGGTCCTCAGGGCAACTGCTGATCAAGTTTTGAGCCAGGTACAGACTGGTCAGATTTTCTGGTCCAGTGAATAGCGATGCTGGCATTTCAGCTGTCAAGGTCAAATTGTTCTGGGACAAGTCAAGAACATGCAAATCCTTCATCTCAGAGAATGTTTGTGCTTCCAGTGTGTGGATAGCATTGTTTGACAAGTTTAGCATGTCTAGATATTCAAGCTGATGTAGGATTTCCTTGTTTAGTACTTGAATCATGTTACCATGAAGGTCTAACACTTTTAAAGATGGCAGGCCAGCGAAAGCATCCTCGTCTATTACTGAGATTTTGTTGGAGTCTAACTTTAGTTCCTCTAGTTTCACAAGGCTACTCATTGCAAAGGCATGGAAAGGAATCCTTTCCAAGGTGTTTCCAGTTAACTTGATGTTTGACACTTCAGCTAAACCTTTGACATTGGTAAGATTTAGCATTTGTATGCCATTGCTTGCCATGCTTACTGTCTTCAGTGAGCTTAGTCCTTTCATCGGTGGTGGTGCGTGCATCTGTAACCCTTCAATCACGAGTTGATTCAGTGAGGGCAAGTCGCGAAGCAAATCTGTGGGAAATCGGCAGTGCCACTTGAGTTCAGATACAACACCAATTCTGAGATCGTGTAGTTACCGGGATGGAATTGAGAGAAGAAGGTACAGTTGTCGTCTGGAGGGTCCTGCTGCAGAATGTGCTGAAGTTTGGCCCGTGCCCTGGTGGGAGGGGTGAGGCCGGAGGCAGGGAGGATGTCTGGGTAACCCTGGGACGGGCTGCCATCCTGCCGGCCCAGTATGTCCAGAGACGTGACCTCACTCAGTAAACATCTCGGAATGGACGCTACCTCTTCTATGATACAACTCAAGGAGCCATGGTAGCTACTTAAGTCTCCCTCTTGACAGAAGACACATGGACCGGTACCTTGAGTGCCACAGTCTTCTTGCCCTATGGCCTTGGAGAAGAAAACTAGTCGTCTGGAGGATAAGAAAAGCCACAAAGTACCTCCCCTCCACTGTTGGTCTTGATGTGGCAACAGTCGGTTTGATACAGTCAGCTGTTTGGTTGCCCGGAGGGGGTTTCCTGCCTGCTTCCTGTTTCTAGATCCGTGCAGAGCAGCCAAGGGGTCAGCTGAAAGGGCACAACAACCCTCACCAGTTATGTCACGTCCTATATCTGGGGACTCAGCAGTTTCTTTTGCCGGGAAGTCCTCACTTCTTGGCAGTTGGTGCTTACATGGACCCACCAGTCTGTGTTCTTGATATCTCAGAATGTCCCCACTCACCGGTTGCTGTGATTCTTGCAAATATTGTAGGACCCTGTATAAGTGCAGAACGCTCACCGTGTAACACTGGTTGCGGCTAGTTTATAGCGTCACCTCCCAGGAAGCAGTGCCCGGTTTTCCCTGCTGGTTAATCATAAACCCAGAACTGTTGACTCAGCAAATATGGCAGCTGTATAGCCTGCTGTCACAACGTGAAAAGGCACTGTATAGTGTAGCCAATGGGGAACAAGAAGGTATAGAGCTGTACTACAGAATGAAAGCAGAACATTCCAGCACAGACCAGTTTAAAACCTCACATGTGGCAAGCATCAGCTGGTGATGATGTCATCAGGATGAGGTCATGTTTCTCCTGTGCAGTGGTTGGCCGAGACTGGGTTGCCATGCCAACAGGTGTTAGTCTTTACAGATAAGCTGGCCCACAGGAGCAAAGTTAGCCCACTCACCAGGACAAGATATCTGGTCTGGGGCCACTACATCAGAGATAAACAGTAGCATGTGGCTATAGAGGTTTTTCAACAAACATGTCCACTTATGTTTACATTTACACAATAGGGAATACTTCTTTGTACATACATGTACCAAGAAGGTTAAATACAAGACTGATTGAACCCTCTTGCATGTACTTTTAAATGGTGTTAATGACTTGTTTTAGATGTTTGACTTCCACCATGACAATATAACAATTGGGTGACTAGTTTTTGACAAACACAGTACCTGTTTGTTGTAAAAATAAAAGCACACTGAAATTTTCATGGAGCATATTTTATAATAAAGTAAACAAAATAAACAAAGAACAAATATTTTATGGCAAATTCTCACCTTAAGGGTAATTGCAACTGTAAGGATTATTTTTGTAACTTATTGGTACATGTATCTAAAATGGAAGTATATCTGGAGTTTATTAGCTATTTTTGTGTTGTTTCAGGGTCATGTAGATTTTAACTATGAAGTGTCCAGGTCCCTGGCTGCTTGTCAGGGAGTGCTGCTATTGGTGGATGCAAATCAGGTGGGTAGATCATGTTTCAGATCTTTGAAGGAGCTTACATGTGTTTTAAACTCCATCTTTCTTAAGAAACGTTTACATCATATATGACCAGATGTTTATGATTCTTCCACATTGCAATGAGAAGTTACAATATAGAAGGTATATGTATTATTATGTATCACATGTTAAGATGTGTTAGGATGTTAGGCATGAAGTGTGTTTTGGAGTCTGAACTTGAGTTGTATGTTTGCTGAAAGTCTTTGTCAAATTTTCCTATCTGCTTTTTTTCCAGGGAGTACAGGCCCAAACTGTTGCCAACTTTTACCTGGCCTTTGAGTCAGAGCTGGCCATTATACCAGTTATTAATAAGGTAAATACAATCACAATCTTACAAGTACTCATAACTACTTTAAAAAAGAATTTTTGATACAAATATTCAGAGAAATATGCACATTATAACAGTCACATACTATTTCACCAGTACTTTTGGAATATCTTTGGAGTGTTATTTTGTAAGGTCTCTCAGGAACACTTGCATAATGACCATGCATATGTAATAGTTAATTAAACTCTTCCTACCAACAGATAGATCTTAAACAAGCTGACGTAGAGTCCACAGAAGAGCAAATGAGACGACTGTTTGATTTTAAAGAAGAAGACTTCTTTAAGGTAAGATCTCTCGACCATAGATGGTTTTGTTCATTTAACATGCAAAATCTTGTAAATTACCATCACACAATTATCTTTGTGCTTTTCACTTGACTTGTTGCTGTAACAGTGCCAGGTATTTTTTCCCAGATATCAGCTAAACTAGGACTGAACTGTAGAGAAATCCTTGATGCAGTGATCCAGAGAATACCACCGTAAGTGCATGTACCTTTTATGGATGCTTAATAGAATGTTGAATGTTTGTTTATGTGTTTCACATAGCCAGTAGACTGCCTTTAGGAATAACACCAGTTTTGTACAGTAAGTACAAGCTGTGTAAGACCAGACTGTAATGTTTGATGTACTCACACAGGGATGAACCCCTACTCTTTTTAATTTGTGTGATTTGGCATTGCCAAAGCAAAGAACTGCACATTTGCAACCAAGAGCCATGTTTTTTTTCCAGGCCAAAGTCTGACCCTAACCAGCCCTGGAAGGCCCTGCTGTTTGACTCTACGTATAACCACTACCGGGGTGCTGTGACCAGCGTGGCTGTTGTAGACGGGAGGGTACGGCAGGGGGACAGGATCAGCTCTGCTCACACACAGAAGACTTACGAGGTGCAGGAGGTCGGCATCATGAGCCCAGATCACCAGGCTACACAGGAACTGTTAGTACAATGTTCTGTAAATTGAGAAACTTTGGCAGTGTTTTTTTTTTTCACCTCTTAGTCATAACACTGTGGATGAGTTTTATTGCTCTACTGTACTGCAAAATTGTTTAAACTGCAATTTTTGAACATTGCTAAAGCTTCCCTTTCCCTCCTACTGCATTCGCAATACATTTATCTCTCTCAATTCGAAGTACCAGTTATATAGCAACTTTGATAATATGAACAAAAAGATAAATGAAAAATTCATAATCCTCACATAACATGTGACAGCTGTGAATAAGCATGCCAGCCTTGTAACTTCTTCAACTTCTCTTGAGATTCATAAAGATAGAAAACATCTGAAGAAATAAAAAGAAGTGCTCCTCCCTCTCCCCTCTGCAGCCATGCTGGCCAGGTGGGTTACCTGATAGCAGGTATGAAGTCTATCCAGGAGGCCAGGATAGGTGACACTCTACACCTGTCCAACTCACCTGTGGAGCCGCTACCTGGATTCAAACCTGCCAAGCCCATGGTATTTATTTTTGTTTATCGGTTTGATATAGATTATATTTTTGACTTTTCACTTTTAGATGTGTTTCTTTGATCTTTCATTAAATGTATACATTGCAATTTAGTAGTTCACACCATGATTAGTAGAATCCAAAGTGCCTTAAAAATCATTCAATTTTCTCCATTACAAAAGCAAGAGACTTTTTTGTCTTTTTCAGGTGTTTGGAGGAATTTTCCCCATGGACCAGTCTGAGTACAGGGACCTGAAGGTGGCTGTGGACAGGCTGACCTTAAATGACTCCAGCGTCACGGTTGCTAAGGACAGCAGGTGACGGGGGAATAACAGAACATATGGGAATCTATTAAGCAATCTTGCAATGTTGGAATATTGTTCTTTACAGCTAAAATGGTTAGAAATTAAAACCTTGTGAACATAGTTAGCCTCTATTCACTTGAAGAAGTCACTGGGTGAAACCAGTCGTGACAGGCTGAACAAAAGTTCTAAATGTGAACATGGAGGTAGAATTTTTCCATGATGTGAACTATGTGGTTCCAGATGTCTTACTGAGGGACTGCTGCTGTATAAAATATGTCGGTTAGTTTGAGGCACTCTACTTTCTCATTCACTTCCATTTTATTGTCATAAAAACAGCCCTGCTCTAGGCCTGGGTTTCAGACTAGGTTTCCTGGGGCTGCTGCACATGGAAGTCTTCAACCAGAGGCTGGAGCAGGAGTACAACGCTACTGCCATCGTCACCACTCCTAGTGTTCCATGCAAAGGTCAGGGGCTCCCTAATCTCAAACTTGCCATATCTGGTTCAAATTTGATTGAGCCAGCAGCTCAGGTTCATGTCCAGGTCTGGACACAACTGGAAAAGAATCTCATCCTCCTGTTGAATAGGGATGTAAAGCTGGGGCCCCCATGCACATGTATGAGATAGCTTATGGCATCAAGATAAGAGTACCGGTAGGTGTGACCCAATGTGCTTGGCTATAAGTACTTGCCATATCAAAGCCGCTTTGCACTACTAGCTTTGTCATCAGGCTGAGGTCACCTGCTTTATCTATATCTTTTAACTTTCCAGTTTATTGCACAAATATGTTTTGTTCTTTATGTCCATCCCCAGCTCGTCTGAGCAGTGACAAACTCATCAAGCAGTACAAGACAGAGGAGATCACCATCTTCAGCCCTGCAGAGGTGAAGTTCAACTTTGTTTCAGAAGTAACAAAGCAGATCTTTGTCCAGGAAAACTGCCGGCATCATTGCGCCAACCTATTGGATGTCTAGCTGCAGAGCAGTGGTGCCTAGCTGTAGTGAAGCAGTCAATAAAACATTGGTGTATGTCATACACCAAAACATTGGTGTATGTGAAACTCCATCAGTTGTAAATAAAGAGCGTTGTTATACCACATGTAGTAGGATAATTCTCAAAGACTAGGAGCAGGATTGGTGTAGTCTTACTCTCTATGTACTGTATACCCATCCTCATCAGGTATGTTATGAAGATGTAACACTCCTATGTTCCCTGTAGTTCCCTGAGAGGAGAGATGTTACAGAGTACCTGGAGCCCATGGTCCTGGGAACCATCATCACTCCAGACGTTCATCTCAACAGGATATTCAGCCTCTGTGAGGTAAGAACATTTATGGACTTCATTAATGAACGATTGAAGCATCAATTTTGGAAATGAAACAATGTTGAAAGATTTGCCATCTTTGGACCATGGCTTGGTGCAGATATTACAAGATCAAGCTTAAAAATGTTTCCAAAGTGTTGGTTGCTAATATTCATGCCATATATTGTATATTACTACTTTTCTCACAGGAATTTTCGTGTGATAGGCATAGAAAATCCTACAATCCTGATAAAGAACCATCATAAGGAACCCTTTGCAATGAAGTTTTGCAAAGAATAATGTCAAAAGAGCATAGGGTATTAGAATGGAACAGAAATTAATAGCATCAAAACATTCAGTATTCACCAACCAGAACAATTTTGTTGCAGGCTAAAAGAGGAGAACAGGTGGACTTTACGTACATTGACACATCACGGGTGCTGCTGAAGTACAAGCTGCCACTCAACGAGATTGTGGTGGACTTTTACGATCAGCTCAAGTCTATCACTTCAGGCTATGCAAGGTAAGAAGGACGTCTCATAGGACTATCAGATACATGTAGGACTATATTAAGATAGTAATGTGTAGAATACACAGATGGGAAATATTGTTTTGGCTAACTCTGGTTTAGGGGGAGTTTGTATGTATCTTATCCTGAGCAGGAGGACTGGCAGAGATTTGGTTTCAGTTGATTGACAGGGTTGTGTCCCAGTATGCCCTGGATGGTAGAATGTGGCATTTGGCTGTCCCTGGTGTGTGTGCTTGTAAAATATTTGGCTGTCTTGCATCCTTCTACTTTTTTAGATAAATGCTCATTTGGAAAAACATGTACTAAGTGATATCCTCTCATTGAATACAAAGAACGTGCTTTTTTGTTACTCAGTTTTGACTACGAGGATCACAGTTATGAACCAGCTGAACTGGTCAAGCTGGACGTCCTCCTCAATGGTCAAGCCATCAGCGAACTGTCCACCATCGTGCACAAAGACAAGGCCTACCCAGTGGGAAAGGCTCTGGCCTCTAAACTAAAGAACGTCATCCCGAGACAGCTGTATGAAGTCATCATTCAGGCAGCTCTAGGGGGCAGGGTCATAGCCAGGGAAACGTATGTAGACACATCACATCACATGTTTTACTCTCATTCTTTGAATTTTTTCTTGCTAATGAAGTTTCAACTTCAGTTTATTACAGTACTTCAATCAATTTTTGTTGTTCCTTTGCTCCAGGGTAAAGGCCTACAAGAAGAATGTGTTGGCAAAATGTGTAAGTCAAAGCTAAATCATCCTGTGTTTTCGATTTTTAGAATTTAGTTAAAACTTCTGAACTGAGAAGACATTGAAGACTGTGCTTCCCAGTTATTCCCTGCCAATGCTGTGTCCCATGCTTGTTTACCGGTATCTGCGATTGACCATGCTTCTGTTCTATCTTGCCAACATATGATCATGAATACTTACTGTTGTTTGAAAGTGTTTTCCTATGCATTCCAGTATGTCTACGATGCAAATCAAAATGTTCTTTCTTTGTCCAGTACGGTGGAGACATCTCAAGAAAGATGAAACTTCTGAAGAGGCAGGCAGAGGGGAAGAAGAGGATGAAGAAGATTGGAAATGTTGATGTTCCTAAAGATGCTTTCATATCTGTACTAAAAAGATGACACCACTAGATAGGCCATGCAATTCCAGTCAAATAGATTTTAACCAGAAGAAAATTGTGTAAATGCTCTGTTGTCCCTATGATACATTTTATTGATTCCATGATTGTACATGGTTGTGTCTTGTTTAACAGCTAAATTTAAGTGCATCATACCACAACATGCAGTATCAGTAATATATTAATGGAAGGAATTAATGGGAGATTCAAAAGTTCATATGCTACCTGCTCAAGATAAACTTAACTTAACCCACACAGGACATACATTAGATAATTATGTTTTATTGGCACATTATAGTTATGGTATAAATATGAATATTAAAACTGTGACCACAAAAAAGTTATTGACTATCTAATATATGCTAATTTCTAGACTGAACTCACACAGAGCATTAGATCATAGCATAAACACACTGCTCAACATGCATTTAATGAGTGTTGAAGTCATAATTGCACAGTTGTATTAGGGAGCAAAGCCAAGGATAACTATAATAGCAGCATATATCTCAGCATTGCTCAGTCCTTGATTCCTAGCTGTACTTGAATTTGATGATTTGCACATATTCCAAGTGTCTATGATTGCTCAGTCCTCTATTCCTAGTTGTTTTTTCTGCATGTGGAATCTCTCCTTTATAAAGTCGTACACTTGGTAGTCCAACTTCAGTCTGTCCCTCATGATTTTCCCAGTTCTCAGAGATGGAGGGAATCTGTTTACAGTTCTTTGTTGTTCCAGAAGTTCTGTGTCTGAAAAATGGTGAATTATGGAATCAGCATCATGTTATATTGTCATGGTATCCTTCCCAATATTGAATTCATCAGCAGATGAACGAATGGCCAAGGCATGCATACAAAATATGGCATTGCAAAATTACACCGTGCTGTGTGTGTTGGTCATTGCATTCACTTATATCTAGTCAAAAGATCCTTCTCACCCTAGAAAGTTCAAAGCATATAAAAGTATTTCTTAGGAAATGAAGGGGTTGTATGCCATCACAACTACTGGCTCATGAATGATGTTTCTGTAGTGTTTCCTGAACTTTGATAAGTCTCTGTATGATGTGGGTTTAAAAAATGCTGCTTCATACCTTGGGTTATTTTGTTCCATGTGTCATGAGCTCCGCGGAAGAACTGCGGCATGACCCCCTCCAGGACCTTCAGGAAGCTGCTGAACTCCTCCAGTACCCCGACCACAGCGTAGTGCCGCCGGATGTTCTCTTTGGCTTTCTCTACTGCCAGCTGGCAAGGCTTCCTGGATGACAAGTAGTCCGAGAGTTGACAACTATGTATGAATGTATACTTCTTATTGTTGTAGCTTGTGCTTTAATACTGTACAAAGCCTGTGTGTTACTCCTAAAGGCGTTTTACCTGTTATGCCAGACAAACAATATGTAACTTTACCTGCAAATCGAATCGTGCCCGCAGAAATACTTCGTCATCAGAAAGCTCTCTTGTCCCTGAGCGTCGCACTCCCATGCGTTGTTGAAGACACATTCATCGAATGTCTGTGTATGGAAATGACAAGTTACAGGATGAGACCTGTTAATGAATTACATGTACTGAAAAAAGTGCTTCTTTTTTATAACGAGGCATTTCGGTGTTCGCGACCTTCAAGTTCAGCATCAGGCCTGCAGTGTTTTTGTTTTCGTAAATATATTGGAACTGTGGGTGGGATTGTATGATGTTATCTAATCGGGTATTACACCACCTGAATTCCTCCACTAACTGCCACCCCGCGCATACTGAGTCACCTTCGGGCTTGTCCTCTCTATCGATCAACTGTCAAAATCACCTCCCACCCTGACACTACTTCGACAAGCAGACGCACAAACCCACAACTCTACCACCCATAACAATACATGTACATCCGTACCCGGAAGTAATAACACTTCAATAAACATAACTGTATCGCTTAACACAACAAACCTGCGCCATCTCCTGCTGTGAGAAGTTCCTCGGTAGTGCCCTGTGAGAAACCCGTCCGAAGCGTATATAGTAGTACCAGGACACGCGTCTTTCTAAAGGCTCCCTGACCAGGTTGATGTACAAAGGCTGTTGGAACCCGTGTCTGTAAGAAGAGGCCGGGGGCATTTATGTAAACACTAAAATCGAACCAGGTAGACATCTAATACTAGATATCAACATTTAGTGGGTGTTTTTCATACGTGAGTTTCTTGTTGTGTCTGTCATCTTTAGTTGTAAGATGGACGGGTACAGAGCAATGCTGGTCTAATGAAAGAGGGAAGAAGTTTTAGGACTTCCATCGTCTGGCTTGAGGTGTTCGTGAAGGATTCTTCGTTGGCGGTGGCGGTTGTGTATGAATTGATACCCACCTCCGAAAATCAATGTAGAATATCTGCTTCTCGTAGATAGAAGGAGTCGGAAGTCGGTTGACCAATTCTGTATAGATTTGCTGCAAAAATTGAAGATGGAAACACGTAAGAAACGTAACAAAAACGTTACTTTTGATGAGTGCCAAAGCTTGCAATCAATACATAATCATGCCAATTATAATAATTGCTTACCCTAGCTTGTTACTAATAACGTTATATGTTTCTAAACGACAACAAAACATTCAGAGGACAGAAAATGACATCCCACTTACCAACTCATCCGCTTCGAACGTTTCTATCACATAGACCCTGTCTTCGTGAAAGGCGAAGTGATTTTTCTTGGCTAGCTTCCTGAGCAGAATCAGCATGGAGTTGCTTCCGCACTTCGGCACTCTGTTGTAGAATACTAGAGGTTTGTCCCGGAGTCTGGCGTCTACCAATGATTTCTGCTTCAGTAGCGCCGGGGTTCGTTCAGTTGTAGATTCTGATAACCGATAAAACTAGTCATTAGGGTCGACACAAAATAAAGCAAAGAGCGTATCAGGATATCTTTACCTTACGACCGACGACTGTCCGATTATTGCAGTGTACAGTTGAGCCGAGCAGCCTAATATTATTGAATTAACGAAGACGTCGACCTTCCAGGACAAGCTGCCAGAGGGCCCAAATTCATGTCACTTCTTTCCTAGCCCAAGAGCTATGTACCATCCAAATTTTGTGACCCTAGCATGTCTAGATCATGAGATATCAAAAACCGGAACTTCTGATGCAGTATCTAGGAAAGCACCAAAGGGTTCAAAATCCAATCGTTTCCAGGTCTCGTCAAGACCTATCCACCTTCAACCAAGTTTCATGACAATCCATCTTGTTATCGTGCTAAACCACACACACACACACACACACGCACAAACAAACACACATACAAACACACACACACACACATGTGCACGCACACACGCACAAACCAACACACACACACAAACGCTTCTGAAAACATAACCTTCTTGGCGAAGGTAATAACCTCCATGACATGTCATGGAGGTCATAATGAATGTGTACGTAATACGTATTACTCAGGTGTATGAAGTAGGGCTTGTTGTTGTCTAACCGAGTACACCAGGGATTACTACATTGCCCATTACCTGTACCTTTATACAAAGTAATTTTAGTAAGATTTCTTGAGAACTTGTTCTAAACCGAACAGACTAGTACATATACCTTGTCTGGGAGTATGATACAGCTGCAGTATGATCCATAATCCAGTCAAAACAACGAGAGCGATGAACAGCCTGACTTCCCCAGCAGCCTTCATTTGTGTGACGTAGTTCCGTTCAGGTGACACAGCGCCTGCGGGCCAGAACGTCCTTTCTCTGTGTAACCGGTATTTCCAGTTCCTATCGGTAGGCGATCTCCAAGACAAGAGGTAGCCTCTGCCACGCGATACTACTGGATGTTTCCCAACATTAAGAGATACATGTTCTTATTTGTGATTATTTGTTTATTAGAATTCTCCACGTATCAACACCTTTATAAGTTGCAATGATACAATACAAAACAATACAATACAGTATAATATGTACAAAAACATGTATGAGTGGTAGTTTTAATATGTTTTAAAAAAATCCATAAAATATCATAGGTCGAAACGTATACTATTATGTGTTAGAAAAGACAATACTAATGAGGTCTTATGGTTGTGCAAATTAACACTTAGTCAGGTAGCAGTAGTGGTGACATCATTGTTGGCACTAAGTTCGTTTCTTCTCCTCCTCAATCCTCGATCCCCAACTGTGTTTTCTGCATGTGGAATCTCTCCCTTATAAAGTGGTACACTTGGTAGTCCAACTTCAGTCTTTCTCTCATTATCCCCCGCGCCTTCTCAGAAACAGGTCTCTTGTTGGCCGTTTTCAGCCCTTCGATCTTCTCAGTCGACTCTGAAATGGTCAAATACTAGTAGTACTGAAAGAATTTCATAGGAAACGCACATACAATGGATAGAACATGATAACACGTGATAACACTACTTATTTGGAATGTACTCCCGCTAAGGTCTACATCAACTTTTACATCCACATTCGACGCTTTTGCACTAGTACTAGTAACCACCTGGCCAGTGTGCCGGACAACCTTTTTGCCGGTCCCTTCGATAATTTTTCCCATCATATAAAACATATATTCTAACACAAGCATTAAGAATCATATCAATAGCAACCACCTGTCCACATAGACTAGATCTTATCTGTCCTTTGAGTGGTCTTCTTGAGCGGTTTTAACTGTATTTCCAATACTACATGTACATGTACATGTCAATCTGTATCTGCAACACATATTCATTCATTTACCGTCAATACAACTACATCAAACGTTACCAATACCTCTACCGGCTCTACGTCTACATCCTTAAATACTACCTACCGATTTCCCGCCACGTTTCATAAGCTCCGCGGAAGAACTGCGGCATGACCACCTCCAGGACCTTCAGGAAGCTGCTGAAGTCCTCCAGTACCCCGACCACAGCGTAGTGCCGCCGGATGTTCTCTTTAGCTTTCTCGACTGCCAGCTGGGAAGGCTTCCTGAAATAAAACTCACTCTAATGATGACTGCCAACAACTGTGTAACAATAAACCTGAGATTTCAAACATCCGGGAAGTAGATATAGTTTGCGTAAATGTAATGACGCCATCAACCATGGGGAAATGAAATACCCACTTACAGGCATATCGCTTCATGTCCACAGAAGAATCTTGTCAGCAGAAATGAGCGGATACTTTTGTCATTGCACTCCCACAGGTTGTTAAAAACACAGTCATCAAATGTCTGGAATGACAGCATAGGAACGTTTAGTACTGCGATTGCTATTCAGACTGCTCTCCGCGTATGACGGTATAACTCCTTTGATCCGGAGTTTGAGAAATCATAAGTAGGCATAAAAAAGTTTAGAAAATAGTTGACATTCTAACGTGTCAAAACTGTCTGAGACATATGGGGAAAACGAATGAAATCAAGTAGTCTTTGCTGAAGCTGTGACACCTGTGATTTTTCTTCGTCTGTTCTTCTCTGCATGTGTTCGGCTGTGAGGTTTTGGCCATCTCGTCCAAACCGCATGTAGTAATACCCGGAGATCCGCTGTTCTATGGGGTCCCGGACCAGGTTAATGTACGCGGGCTGCTGCAACCCTAACCTTCCAGGACAGAAGGCAAAAATCAGTAGTATTGAATTATCACGAAAGGACTGTATAAAAGCGTTCTTTATTCACAACCAAAGGCGTTTCACAAGCCGATGTTTTTGTGACCGTCTCTCACCTTCCTAAGGGCAATACAAATCTGAACCCGACAACTTCAGTCAGTGATCTATATGGTTTTGGAAAGTTTTCTAGAGATAGAAGAATTTTTATACTTACTGTTGAAAGTCTACATAGAAAGTGTGGTGCTCGTAAATAGATGGCGTTGGGAGTTTGTGGATCATTTGCGCGAAGTTACTCTGGAAAGGAAAGATAGAATTGACGTGTGTGAAAGCATAACAAGGCCACGTAAAGCCGGCTAGGCGTATAGGCTACTAGGGCCTATTTGCGACACATGCACGAGAAAGGGTATAACTGTGACCCTTATGTAAATATTACATACTATACAGTTTGATCATGTAGAAAGAAGAGGTTTGATCACAATCTGAACTTTCTATAGGAAAATGTCATAGGAAATTCTACTCACCAAGTTTCTGCCATAAAGCACTGATTGTCCTAAATAGGTTGGATCTTCAAAGAAGTCGTAGCCATTTCTGTCTTTCAGTTTTCTGATGAGTATTTTGACGGTGTTGCTTCCAGACTTTGGCATTCTATTGTAGAAGACTTTAGTAGCCGTAGAGTAGCTATGGTTGACACATGGGCAGAGGCTCGATGTTGTCTTATCCTGGACATGTTCAGCCCGTGGTTGTATCGGTGTTAGGCCCTCTTTGTGTCCAAAACCTGGTATTAAAGGTTCACAGTGATCTTAGGTTATCATACTCCTACCCAATATAGGAAAACGAATTGTCAGTTGAGATATCTTTAATGAAACATCAATAGAAGTCACGGGCGGAAATTGCTGACAGACACAATGCGCCCTGTTACTAAGAAGTCGAGTCCTGAAACACACACAGTCACACGTGTACACACACACGCGCGCGCACACACACAAACACACACACGCGCGCGCGCACATAGCTCACACAAACACACACACACACACTCGCACGCACATAGCTCACACAAACACACACACACTCACAAGCACACACACACAAACACACACACACACACACACACACACACACACACACACACACACACACACACACACACACACACACACACACACACACACACACACACACACACACACACACACACACACACACAAAACACAAACATCAATTGCAATCTATAGTAGCTTAGGACGCATACCTAGCTTAAAGTTGCAATGGAGATATGTTATCGTCCACAGTGTAATCAATACAGAAAGGGCGACAAAGGACAGTAAAGGCCTGGCCACCTGGAATGTTGCCATTTTGATGTTTTCACACGACTGCTCCGTTCACCTGCATAACAGAACGGTCTGCAAATCCCAATATATAACCGAGTACTTAACCGAGTCTACCTATCGTCTCAATACGGGAATGAAATGATCATAAAATCACCGATCAGCAACCAATACATGTACTATCAAATCCCATTTATTATTTTTTTTCGAGCGATAAAAACAAGGGCAAACGAACAACACGAAAAGAAAACGCGATAGATTGAAACATTCAGTCACATACCTCAATCAGACAGAAGACGGTTTTTTTGACGATCTAGACTGATTCGTACTATAATTGTACAGACCAGACTGTTTTGATCCGGTGATGCAGACATATTTGAGACACAAGCACGTTTTCAGAATGGCGCCTGGAACCTGTCTTACTACTTTCTTACTAATCATTGAAGGGTCAAAGCCGGGCAACCTCTGACACGTAAGATTGGCGATAGTGAAACAGCACATCTTGTTTTTGAGATGGTGTGAATTCCTGCTTATCAATTCCAGTCAAATTTTATAACACACAACTTCCTGAGAGGTAAAACACTTTGAATTCTTATTCACGCTGTTTGTTAATTATGTAGCGCACGTAAAGGGGTTGCTCGGTATACGACTATGTCATATCGGAAAATAAACGTGAAAAGCTAACAGCAACCTAGCGGATTATCTGGAGCGTTGACAAAATAAAATGGGTTCTATCATACAAGAAAAGCAAGGAAAAGAGCAAAATACTACATGGGGACATACGCAAGGCTGACTTTCCCTGATAGATCATGTACATCGAGCATTGATGGACAGAAATTATGTCCTTCTTTTGTAGTCATTTCTGGGGGAATGATACCGATATAACGCAGATACGTCTTACACAGTAAGAAATAGACATGTTGGAATGTGAGTATGTCTTTCATACAGTGACCCCCATCCTAGGAGCGTCCCCAATCTCATCAGATGAATCAGTCCTTGATCCCGAGTTGTTTCTTCTGGATGTGGAATCTCTCCAGAATAAAGTCGTACACTTGGTAGTCCAGGGACAATCTCTGTCTCAGGATTTGTTGGGTCTTCTTAGAGGGGGGTATCTTATTGTTCGTCTTCTGATATGGTACTTGACTTGACTCTGCAATATTCAAGTATAAATGTGTCATAGATGGAACGATGTGTACAAAGCTCTTCATCTACTACAATGTGCTAATTATAACTGTATCTATATCATCACACAATGGACAAGTGCTTTAATTGGAGTCCTTACATCTTAATTGTTCTTACATCAAGTTGTTCTTATATTAAGTACAGTGTTAGTGAATTATACTTACTGTACTTATACTTTGAATGTATACAATACTGGCCATGGGGTGGGACCTGAATAGGATTGCGTTGTACATAGTACACACCGATGGCCAACTAATATAGCGCCTTCTCCCCGAAGAAATTTGCTTCAACGACGTACGTACCGATTTGTTTCCACTCCGTAAGAGCTCCGCGGAAGAACTGCGGCATGACCACCTCCAGGACCTTCAGGAAGCTGCTGAACTCCTCCAGTACCCCGACCACAGCGTAGTGCCGCCGGATGTTCTCCTTCGCCACTTCAACAGCCGCCTGCGAAGGTTTCCTAAGAAATATTTATAGTCAGCATCACAATACAGGGGACTAGGTGCTAATTATGTTTACCTTCGCAGAAGGAAAATCTTGTTGCTCTGTTTCTTCTTGTTGTTCTCCAAACACGTTAGGTCAGTGACGTGAACCAGGCGGCTGTCACCATGGTAACTGATGCTGTAGTAGAAACACTGTGGTGTTGAGTTACATTAAGTTGCAAGTTGCAGGACAGAGTTGGATGGCTGGTCACCATGTCATATGAATGCGTTTGAGTAAGAATAAACAGAGCAGCACTTTGTTAGGCTAAACCATGTGAAGGTAAACATGATGCATTTGCTTTGGCTTTGCAAATGTTACCTTTCAAGTCCTCTTGATTCTTTCCCTCTGCTATTTTGTAAATGCTGCTATATATAATGTACGAGGTCTTTGTCAAGATTACATGTCTCTAGACACTCACGAGCATATTGTACTTTGTCCACAGAAGTACTGCGTCAGTATGAAGCTGTTGGGTTCGGTGGCGCTGCACTCATGCAAGTTGTTGACGACACAGTAGTCAAATGTCTGCAAATACAAGCAAATAAGATGAATTGCGGTAGAGACATATGTATCCAACTCCTAGAGGATTCTTCACATATTATATGATAAAGCAAGGACATTGTAGTATAATGTCCTTGGATAAAGCCAGCAAGCCAGCCAGCGAATTCCAGGGGTTATTAATATTAGCACTGTTGGTATGAATAAAATATGCCCTTGACCCGTGCTGAGCATTTGAATTGAGACTCGCTTCATACACACTATATCGTTTACTTTTGAATTCCCAACGCGGATGAGAGATATCAACATCTCGGACAGGGTACGTCCAAGTTTATCATACAGACTATGCTTTCACTCATGGATTCAGTCCAGACAAAACTTCAGAAGACGAAAACAGCTTCTACACAACCGTCAGAAGGTTTCCCAAACCTGGTTCCTCTGTTCTTCCGTTCGTCTCAGCTTCAGGATGGGAGAAAAGTCGTTCCCGTACCGCCCGTACCGGAGGAAGTAGTAGGCAGACACTCGTCTCTCTATGGGGTCCCTGACCAGGTTTATGTAGATCGGCTGTTTCGCATCCAACCTAAAGGGAGAGGGGAACATGTCATTGAACGTTTTCCTTTGCCAAATGCATCGCATGAAGCACCCCCTTACGATAACAAGCGGCATGACAGGAAATGATGAAGTGCAATTCTGATAGCCTCTACCAGGCTTCGGGAAACGACTGGAAGGAGTAGAAACTGGCAAAATAGACAGGTATAATGCCAGGGGAGTTGACGAACTGTACCCCTTTAGCGGACGAACTTTCCTGGCATGTTATCTGTCTATTTGGCCAGTTTCTACTCATTCCAGCCGCTTGACGATCGCGAAGCCTGGTAGAGGCTATAAGTTTTGATAAAATGGAGTGGTTATATCTTGACACAAGTTACTGAACATGTGTTTTTACGTTTTTCCTGCTGAATAATAAAACTTATCTTGACCCCCCCCCCTCCTTAAAGGCTAGGAGGACTCTGATAAATGAAGTCTCAGTGCAAGGACCAGAATACTTACAATGGAAAGTCGATGAAGTAGGTGTGTTTCTCGTAAATGGATGGAAGCGGTAGCTTGTCTATCATCTGTGCAAACCGAAGCTGATGCATGGGGAAAGTCACAAAAACAAGACTGTGTCTACTAAATATCATGCATGTATTTGTACATTTTGTGTTTATAGACATAAATTACAAGCACACGAAATGGAATCTGTTGAAATAAGTGTGTAGTCAGCACATAACGGTTTTTATTTGTTTACGATTTAACTAGGGTCGACTCACCAAATGTTCACCACTGAGTGCCTTCGCGTGAAGATTTTTGTCGGTAAAAAACTTGAAGTGGTTCCTCTCCTCCAGCTGCGCGATGAGTACTTTCATGGCCCGGCTCCCGCACTTGGGCAGCCTGTTGTAGAAGACTTTGCTGACGTGAGAGTAGTTATGCCTGGGACGCGCCCAGACCCTCACGTCGTCTCGGTGTAGTCCCGGCTCCTGGCGACGTTTGACGGTCCAGTTTTGTTTTGGCGCTGGCAGCCTTTCATCTACGACTTCTGAAACAAGTGGAAATGACTAGTCCTCACCAGACTCCTTTGCAGGCTGGATAAATAGTAGAAATTGGCCTAAAAAGGAATGTAACTGGCCAAGGGGAGTTAGCCGGCCATAGAGGTTGCCTGCAGGTCAATTTCTACTATTTATTCAGCCTGCAAATGTCTGGTGCAGGCAAGTTCCACAGGCTATGCCTATGGCCGGCTAACTCCCCTGAAATGGCAGTAGGCCAGAGAAGCATATATGTTATCATTACACGGGCCACATTGTATACGTGGAAGAGTCTATATGACGAACCCTTTCTCCCTTTGTCGTACTGCACGTCTGGCCTCGACTTGTATCATTACTAGGATTACAATGTTCTTCATCTTTCTTTGATTTCTATGTTGTCGTTTTCAAGTTACGAAGAATATCCATACTGAGACCGACATTAGGAGATCGGGTCAATGCAGGTGTAGCTAGCGTGTCGTGGGCTAGCTGCCGGGTAATCCCGCTTCCGGACCACAGGGTCAGTGGTTCGACTCCCAGTCTAGCCCGTACTCTTCCCTAGCCTCCGCCAGGCCTTCCTATGGGAGTACGGATTATAGAATTTGGCAAAAAGGGGATAATTGGCCGGGAGGGTCAGTCCGCGGGAGGGTTAATTTTCCACTCCGAAGGCAAATCAACTCTACGGTGGCCGAACTCCACCGGCCAATTATTCTCCCTATTTGACTAAACTTTGCTGCTGTTTTTGAAGCCGCGTTGTTAGTCTGGTGGAGACTAGTTCTGACCCCTGATTTCGTGCGCTGCTGGAAGGAGCCTCGGTATTTCAAAGAGGACATTGTAAGCCGTCCGTTCCATATGCATGTAGAGAACGGTCACATCATAACTCCATTGAAAAACATGGTTGGCTCAGTTTAACAACTCAACAAAACTGTGGCATTTTGGTTTTAGAAAACGTTCGCACCTTCGTACTAAACGACGTTTCACAAAATGTACATTTTCGAATTTGGGGAACATGACAAGAGTTGAGCCTAAATATGGGGGCGTGACTTGAATAAACAATGGAAGGCAAGGCAGAAAGGAAGGGAAAAGAACGAACGAAAGAAAGGCTAAGAAGAAAGAGGGGCCATGATAGAGTTACAGTGGAGTCAAAGACTGACGATTGCGAAATATTCTAGACAAACTTGACTATTAAGACTTCAAGTAGCATTTGTGCAATTGTATTGCCAGAGTATTGTAATCAAAAACACGCCCTGTCATGTGTCATGTCCGCCAACTGTCAGAGAATCCGGCAAAACGTACTTGTGGGCCTTAAGGCCAACTCATACCAGATGTAAGCACTTGGAACGGGAACGGACTTAATTGTGAACCGGCTTCGGTAAAGTTTATGACCTCACACCAAGTCGCTGTATGGGGCTGAACTTCGGCATTTATAGGTTAGTCTCCTACGCATACCGAAGTCAGAGTTATTGAAAACAACCTTGTCACATGCAGCGTACGTGCCTCTTCAAGTACAAGTGCACTGCTAGAGTCGTAAAGAATTCGGGCCATTGTCTTCTGTTTACCATGCCTGACAGCTGAGCTATGAGGCTCTGTATTGGCCTGTTGATGAAGATATGATAAGCTTATTGAACGGTGAAGTCATACCTCTGTAACAGGCGTTGAACAGCCCGGTAGTCCACACCCCGACACACAGACAGAGCGCGGTGAACGGTAAGACCACCGCTGCCGACTTCATGTTCGTCCCCCGATATGTAGTACGGCTTGACAGGGCGCGTCTGCTACGCTACGCTTGGAGAATCTGTAATCCAACCGCAGAGCGCTGAGAAACTAGTTCAGCCTCATATATACAACTGCCCTACTTCCTGAAAACTACGCTACATCGATTAAAGACCATTACAAAAGTGCCCTTAGGATCAAACTACAAGTCACGTCTTAAAGATTTCTAACTAATCGCCGTTGGCGGTGAGCAATGAGTTCAAGGATAAACATCCTAATTTGGGTACCTTTTAGTTGATAACGTCTTCTGGTGCATTTCAGGTATGTAAATACTGCTCCCAAATCTCTCCTACAAACCCACCTATGATACGGGTGGCAGGCCCTGCAAACTCTCCCGGCCCGGTCCATGGCAAACATGTCCTCACGTCTCGTGACGTATGGATTTGTGTTTTCTGTATAAGGGACGGCACAATACTTACACAGGGAGGGTCTCTCGGAGTCTCGCAAATATCTCCCAATATCTTGCCCAAAACGTTATTTCTATCCCTCCAAACCCCCGATCTATATTAAAAGGAAGGATAGAGACTTTAGCCTCTACCAGACGCGTTGGAAGCAGCTAGAAAGAGTGGAAATTGGCCAAATAAACAGATAACATCCCAGGGTTGGTCGACGTCCGCTATTAATATGCCACCTTCCGAAATGTGTACTCCTTGGTGGGCCAACTCCCATGCATGGCATGCTGTTTATTGGGCCTATTGCCACTCTTTCCAGTCGCTTCCCGAAGCCTGATAGATGCTATTGAGACTTCACTCCAATGCTTTTCTCATCAGGAGTACAAGAGGGGAAAGACGGGGGCGTGTGGTGTGGTCCCATGGGACACGCCGTTTAACATGTGATGACTTCAGTACCGGGCGATGATATATATGAAGCGCGCCTGGCTAAACTGTTTATTTAGTCTCGGGCGAATCGCTGCGTGTCAGCGACAAGAAACACGAGGAGGGAGGAGGAGGGAAGCCTCGTGCTCTACGGGTTTACGGCTTCTATTTTTACTTTCGCATGTCCCAAACCTGGGTCGGCCATGACACCAACTTCAAGCTGACCTCAGATGACCTTGGAGGAAAAGCCCCTGGCTATATCCGTGCAAAATCGCTATGCGTATACCCATACCTCTGTGTCAGTGTTAGAAGTCCACGCATTCAAAGCTTCGAATTCAGACGGTGTATACTGATGATATGAGGATTGGGCTTTTTCACTAAACCGAGCTGACAATAGTAACCATTACATAGAACATTCAGGATGCAAGCAGTGGCCAAGAAGCCACATACAGTACATGTACCAATTGTTAAACCCCTCTGCAGCTTAGGCAGAGTCTGTTTCTTAATTCTGACGAAATAAACAAGCTTTATTGAATGGATGAAGATCTTTATTATACATATATACACACTGGTTTACGTACATGTCACAACAAGAGAATAAATTGCATTTGCATAAACATTAAGGACAAGACGCACATATTGCGATAACAGAGAGTTAAAAAGCATGAATGTACAGACCACACTGACTAAAGTTGTACAACCTGGACGGACTTGCACATATTTGAAGTATCTTTCATTGCTCAGTCCTCTATTCCTAGTTGTGTTTTCTGCATGTGGAATCTCTCCTTTATAAAGTCGTACACTTGATAGTCCAGGTGCAATCTTTGTCTCATGATTTCTCGGGCCTTTTCAGAAGGAGGAATCTTTATTGCCGTTTTCTGGTGTTCCATCTGCTTCGACTCTGCAACATTCAAACAAAATATTCCGTCACAACGATAAGACTATGCCACAAACGTACAGGATAAATACATACATACATACATACATACACAAAGAAAGAATACGTTTCTAAATGTAATGGTTAGGCAGCATGAAGAGTCACTGTCAAAATATGCAATTGAAATTCATAAAAGACACTCCTCGTGTATTATTGTGTCACTGGTCTTTCGCAAGAAATCATCAGCTGTTAATTCTCCTTATCCTCGCATGCATGGATTAAGTCGATTGTTTGGGAATTGGTACGAGTCGTCGAGTGTATGACATACTGCTACCTACCAATTTCCCGCCACGTGTCATGAGCTCCGCGGAAGAACTGCGGCATGACCCCCTCCAGGACCTTCAGGAAGCTGCTGAACTCCTCCAGTACCCCGACCACAGCGTAGTGCCGCCTGATGTTCTCTTTAGCTGTTTCCACTGCCATTTGGGAAGGCTCCCTAGAACGAATAGTGATTTCTTATTCTACCAAATCATAACCTATGAAACTATGGCGAGCACATTGCTTAGCTATCGCTACAACCTATAGCTACATGTACGCTTGGTATAGCCATTTACACTACGTGTTTACGTGTTGAGATTGGACGAAGTACTAATAATTATCTTCGTGTCAGAAGTCCAAAGCAAGAGACTTCCAACTGGTTCTCTACCACGTGCCACTACATAAAAACTGATGTCAAACATAGGAAAACACCCTCACGTGTACACAACCATACCTACATGCATATAGATTCTTGCCCACAAAAGAACTGCGTCATCGTAAAAGTTTTCGGTCCAAACTCGTCACACTCCCACAGGTCGTTTAGTACACAGTCATCAAACGTCTAGAAAAGAAAAAAAAGGTGAGCAAACCTGGACAATATTCACAAATGGTTTTGCCGCCTATGATAATGACAATGTTGACTAAACTAACTAAAAGCTATCAATGGTTATTAAAGATTAACTTCTATCAGACTTCAGAAGAGCTGGAAAGACTAGAAATATTGATCAAATAGACAGATATCAGATGCCAGGGGATTTGGTCCGCTTAAGGGTGCAGTTTGCTGCTTACCCCCTTCCCCGAAGCCATTCTCGTGGCCACTCTGATTATCATGTGCATCTGTATCTGTATCTGTCACTTATATAATTCTTAAGTACTTCAGAGACCTGTGATTTCTCCTCGTGCGTTCGCTTCTGTTTTTGGTTGCCTTCAATCCGTCCAAACCGCATGTAGTAGTAGCCAGAGATCCGCCGTTCTAACGGGTCCCGGACCAGGTTAATGTACGCCGGCTGCTGCAACCCAAACCTAGAAGAAGGAAAGAAAACTCAGTAACGGTTTTAATATCTTTTTCATTATTCACTAAGGGATTAAAATGTGGATGAAAAGGAATGGAACCTAGCCTGGGTACCATCCTATTTGTATGCCGGGTCACCCACACTCACTCCCAAACAAAGTTGTTAGGGAGAGAGTACGAGTATGGGAGCCCCGGCATAAGAATAGGATGGCATCCAGGCTAATGACAACCAGTAAAGGGTTGAAAACAAAAGAAAACATTTAGTTTGGGCTGCCAACTGAGTAATGAAGTGCCCAGTTCTAATTTCTGACAGAGGACGATACTCACTTCTGAAAGTCCACGTAGTAAATGTGCTTTTCGTAAATGGACGGTCTCGGGAGCTGGTCGACCATTTTTACAAACTCGCGCTGAAGTCACAGACATGTAACATTAGCAACAAACGGCAAGTAAACATCTCAAATCAATCCATTTCTCGGATAGTATTCAATTTTATGGTAAAAGTCGCTGAAAATGACCAGTTTATCAAATACTGGTTTTCTAATATCGTAGGATTAGAATGAATGTGTCTACCTGGTCCATATAATCTCGTCCAGAGCAAAAAAAGTGCTTGGAAAACTCAACTCACCAAAAGCTTTTTAGGGAGAGCTTTTATTCCGTAATCCTTGTCTTCAAAGAACTGAAACCGGTTTCTAGTCTGCAGCTCTCTGATGAGGACTTTCATGGTGTTACTCCCGCACTTCGGCAGCCTGTTGTAGAGGACTTTCGTGACGTCACTGTAACTATGGTTACGTCTCGCCCAGACGTCCAGTCCCTCCTGGGGTGTGATCCGGACCTGACTGTGGCTCCATTTCATCTGTGGCGCAGGGATTCCTTCGTTCACCGCTTCTGTAAGAATTAGAAAACCATTTGTACTATTGAATCCGTTGGTGAATGTTAGACATCTAGGTAAACAATACTCATGCATGGACAATTCAAACTCTACTATTGGATGAATTACGACGATTCGAGTGACATCAACCACTCTTCCGTTCAACGTCACCAATAAACTAACAGAACTAGTATTATGCGGCGTTTTATACACATAGATGACATGGTTGAGTCCGGAAGTACCCCCCTGACACCACATTTTTTTCTGACAACGACTACCTCTTTTATAAAGTAGATTTTGTGCATGGGATCCCAGGATCTAGGAATCATGGTCAGTACCTGTGTAATAATTGTAGTACACTCCTGTAGTCCACATCCCCGCGAAGAAACAGATCACCAAGAGTGGCACACTGACCGTCGCTGCAGACTTCATGTTTCCCTAGTAGACTAATAGTAACGTATGATTAGCGGTAGTAGGTCATGTTGCCCTAGTGAGGTAGAAAAGGCGTGTCTGTTGCTACCCTCCGTGTCATAGCGTTTTGGTCTTGTACGTCTTTCCGCTGAACGTAGTTTAGCACGTGTTCCAAGCTGCCTAATTTGGCCTTACAAGCCATTCGGCATCGTTAACGCTAGGAAGACACACACTTAACGAACGACTGATAAACGTAAAAAAACAAGACCATCAAAGCGTGTCAGTACTATGCATTGAAAGTCTATGATCCAAGAAAACACTCTGACAAAAGACGCCATACATTTTGAAACCGTGTTGGTAAACAAACGGTATGCCGATCAAAAATACGTTACGCCTTCTGGTGGTACAGGTGGCGTAGGTAGTGAAGTACTGGCCTCTAGAGCCGGCTGGGAAAAGGAGAGATCGTGTATAGGGGAGTTGGTCCACTAAAGGAATACAGTTTGCCGTTCTGATCGGACCAACTCCCCGGGCTGGCATGTTGTCAGTCTATGTGGCCAATTTCTACTCTTTTTCTAGCCGCTTCTGAAGCCCCGTAGAGGCTACTGACTTACCTCTGCTCCTTTAAATATAGTATAAAGTATACATTTTTCAGAGTCCCTCCTAGTTCTGACATGGACTTAGCAACAGTAATAGCAATGCTGATACAACGGACCACCCTTGTAACCTTACCTGTGTAGTGTAAGTGTTACGCTTCTTAACCCGCTCAGCCTGCGTCAAACATAACGGAGAACGTCAATCATTACAAGACAGTTAGAAGCACCACATCGATGTCTCTTCCAAGCTGACGTCCATGTTCGTTTATGCGTCTATGCGTTAACTTCGAAGAAGGGAAAACACACGCGAACAAGCACAAATTCTGACCTAAACGGTGTGCTTCGTGGTCCAGGTAATCTTGTAGTCGTCTATTGTTACAGCTGACCCACAACACGGTGATACCATTCCCACAGGCACAGGGGGCGGACACACGGTCCCTCACAGCTAGTCTGAATTATGTAAATAGGTCTTTGCTTGTAGTCGTTTTTTTCAGAGCTACTCTCCAAGCAGAGGTTGGTGGGGAAGATTGTTACCATTCTATTATATGACCCATTTTCTGTCGCTACTGGTACACCAACAGAGTAGCGACATAAAACAGGGCATATGAGAGAAAGGTCACAATCTTTCCCACCTACATCTGCTTGGAGAGTATTTCAGAGCCACCTGTTTGAAAAAGACCGGCAACGAAGGCCGAATATCAGAGTGCCTAAGCTTTGGATGGGCTGTATGCGTGAAGATACAGTAGTAACAAATACAAACATTGCTACGTTAGGTGACCATGATCCCCAAGTACCTGTAGAAGTATAGCCTCGGTATCTTTCTACATTACATCACTCGTTCTATGCTTCTTTCAGATGCGACTAGGTGAAAAATAGAAACGAACCAGTAAGCTACATTTGTACCTACCTGCGTTGTTGTTCTTAGGGATTTAAATCATTATGCCGGTAATGTCTAATGGAATAATCTCCAAGAAGATCCCTTTCGGTGGCAAGACAGAATCCATTAGCCAGAGGAGTTTAATTTGCACGGAGTGGGGCCGTGCATGCAAACTCCTCTGTCTTCACCGAAAGGGATCTGCTTGGAGATTATAAAATATGGAACAGATGATCACCATCTCAACCTGTCCTGAGTACTCACTTTGTACTGACCCGGCTAGGATCAGGAGGGGAACCCGTGCACCGTACTGACCAGAAAACGTCTTACAGTAACCCAACAGTTTCTTACATAACGACAGAGCCTAGGACCCTCGGTCTATTGGAAGAGACCATGCGTATACGTAAAGCGACATGGCTGCCCAGGATCATGTTAGCTTGTCATTAGAAAGAAGTTGTGCACCCTTTTGTAGAGTAAATCTAATTTGTGAAGTCCAGTTTAAACAAACTCAAATGAATTCAATGGGCAAGTTAACAATGACAACAATGTCTAGAGTTAGAAGTTCAAGGTAGTAGTAGGTGTAACAAGTCGATCGGTGTAATATAGTCAGCTGCCGCCGCGCCGCGTGCCTGCGAAGCTGATGTGTTACGCTGAAAGGCGGTTATACCGGCTATACAGAGATACAGATGCAGATAATGAAAACGTAACATGGTAAGATTTGTTTTGTTTATAACCATTACCTATATACAACATATTGTAGCATATGCGGAGGTGCCCATATAACGTTAAATCGGAAGAGAAAAATGGTTCATGAATTTGAAAAAAAAAACTGTTGTGACAGAAATCCCAAAAGTGCACATTCGGCAAGTAGCAGAAGAAAATGTTGTAGATAAGATTTAAAAAAAATGACAAAAACTTCAGTTTCCCATGCCGGGAATCGAACCCGGGCCGTGTGGGTGAAAGCCACAAATCCTAACCACTAGACCACATGGGAGGACATGATAGCTTTCGTGAAACATACAGTATTGTACCTAAACAAACCGATTTGCCCCTTTCCAGAGTTTTTATTTTGACATGATAACTGCTTTACATTGCTACCTAACTGATATCTGAGTTATGATATCTGGAATTTGGAGTTAAAGAAACCACAAAAGGGAGTAAAATAGCGTTCTCGTACAGTTCCATTCGGGATCACGTGATTCGTCATATGATTCAAAATGGCGGCGCGAAAGTGTGTTTTGTTGCTCGTGACATGTCTTGCTGCTTGTTTCGGGGAGACTGGGGCCCAGAAAACCTTCGTTCCCCTGGTTATCAATACCTGGGGATTCATGAACGCCACAGAGAAAGGTATATTGTCGATACATGCAGTGAAAAGTAACCTAGGGGAGAAACTTTGAAGGTCAATGGGGGAGGGGGGCGGTCACATGTCAAGTGTAGCTATATCTGACAAAATTATGTCCACTTTAAGTTATGACATTTACCACCACTTCTACAACCATGTGGAATCACTCTATGATCACAGTGCACGTGTTACTAGCATTTCGCCGGCCGCTATTTGCTTTGCGAGAGATGGGTATGATTTTAGTGTCTACGTCTACGTAACTGAGGTTGCCCGTTGAACGTGGTGTGTTTGGGAAGTT
>NW_017803379.1:3359431-3388513 GCF_001625305.1 Branchiostoma belcheri | reverse complement strand
GGGGGGGGGGACAAACCACGGAAGGGAGATGATGGTGTAGGAAGCCACACTGACAGGATCACGGGGTCAAGCTGAAGTCGAACTCAACTGTAATTTCTACATTTGTTTTTATACATATGTTGTTTTTATACATATGTTACCCATATCAAACGAATGCTATTGTAACGACCCCCATTGTTGTCTCATGAATGGATCTTTACACTATTGTTTCAAAGTGAATGAATACTCAAATTTGCAAAACGAGCAAAAAGTTAGTAAAGCAAGCCCCCAAAACAGCTTAAACCATATGTCTGTTTGAGTGAGTACATTGCTCTGATGTGTCTTGTTGTTTGTTGATGATAATCTCCCCAGCCTGGACAGCCCTGAGTAATGGTGGCTCAGTCCTGGATGCTGTGGAGAAAGGCTGTACTGAGTGTGAGGCAGAACAGTGTGACTTCACTGTCGGATATGGAGGAAGGTACGTGATCACTATAAGTTACGTGACAGCCAGTGAAGGCAGAGCCCACCCCTCTCCTTCCACCACCTTTCATATTCCCCCAACCCATTTGACACCTGGGTAGTTCTAAAGTTTAGGAAAGTTGTGTATGTAAAGTGCTGTTCCCAATGACACAACATCCATCCAGGAATGAAACCCATGACCTCATGGTTTTGTATCTGTTACCATAGCCACTCAGACATTCAACACTACTTCAGCATATATGTGTGTAATTGTAAATCTACTGACTCCACACATATCTCAACTATTCACATCATCTGCTGGTACCCACACACACAACACCCGACTAAGCACACAGGGGGGACTTCAGCTACCAAAAGCTCACTTGCAGTACAAAAAGAGGTCGCTTTCTTTTTCTGGTGCAGTCCTCTGGAACTCACTTTCTCCTCATGTCAGAAATGCAAGAACACTCAGTGTCTTTAAGACCACATTTTCTTCACTCAGCAGTTAATATGATTTCTTTGTTTAATTTTCCATTTTGCTTTTAGACATTGATATGTAAATTCAGTTTCATTATCATTTATATCATTTGTCATATATATTTACTATGTTTTCTTAAATTTATTAGCCTGTTTTCGTTTCTTTTATCATAACTACCTTTTGATTGTACTTAAGTTTTTGTATTATTGCCTTTATTACTATGAGTTGTGGCTCTTGGTTTGACAAGTTTGTTTTATTACCACCTTACTGAGTTGCGGCATTATATAGTACTCTTAATTTGATTTGTACTAAGTTGACTTTAATTTGTACTTATAAGTTGACTTATCATTTTGTTATATCTGTTATTTTCTTGTATATTTTATTTATGTATGCCTGCAGGGCACATTGAAAAACGCCTTAGTGGCGATATGTACACCCTGGGTAAACAAATAAAAACAAACAAACAAACAAGATTTTGACTCTCTCTTCCCTCCAGCCCTGATGAACATGGAGAAACAACATTAGATGCTCTCATCATGGATGGGTAAGTATGACAATATCAGTCAGATTGGTTCATCACAGATTCTCGTATTTACTGTGTGTTACAAGCTGGCATGTCGTTTTTCTCCTGGAATAAAAACTTGTAGTTTTTCTCTAGGAAAAAAGATTTTCTTAGAATGTAAAAGTGGTACTTGTATAGAAGTTCTTTGATGCATACCATATATATATCTCCAAAAAAATTTTTGTAATGACTTCTTAACTCAGGACAAGTCTTGATGTTGGAGCGGTCGCTGATTTACGCAGAGTGAAGAATGCCATCTCTGTTGCCCGCAACGTGATGGAGCATACCACTCACACCATGCTCGTGGGGGAGCAAGGTAACAAGGCCGACCAGTTATCATTCATTCTGTTATTGATTGACGCACATGTACATCACTGTCATGTATTGGTAATTTTCATTTTTGTAAAATTATATTTCATTAGCCAGTATACATCATGCGTTATACTTAAGTTATAGATATTGACTTTAATTGTTTATTTTGTTCAATAGAACATGTGAACTAGTTAAGTATAAGTCTGTCAACTACATTGCTGTTAGTAAATGCCTTGGAATACTATATCACTAATCAGGAACCGAAGAAATGTTAATTTTTTTTCATCATTCTACCCTAGCTACAGCCTTTGCAATAGAGATGGGTTTTGCGGAGACTGACCTGCACACACACAGGTCCATTGAACAGTGGATAGCATGGATTAACAAGAAATGTCAGCCTAACTACAGAAAGGTACAGATTTCCCACAATAATTTCTGAGTCAAACCATGAATTTTACCACACCATTTTCTTTGTAATATTTCACAGTCACTTAATGAAAGATTATGGTTTTAGCAGGAACAAAAACTTTAATTTGCCACTTACTCCAGTTTACAAACAGTGGAATAAAAGCTGACATCTTCATCCGGGCAAATGTAGTTATGTACGAACAAAGAGGCTTGTTTGTTACTATAGCAACTGGTAATTAGGGTATCAATTTTCTGGCTGCTTGTTGAAGTGACTTTGTTGTCATCGCCAAATGTTTCCCCTTTAGGCTGTTGTTGGTTTTGAACAACTGAAATAGTGTAGTCATTTTTCTACATGATGTTATGTTTATTGTTATATTCCTGACAGTGTCCATATTTTTCAGAACGTCTCACCAGACCCCAGTAAGTCCTGTGGACCTTACAAGCCTCTCAACACTGATAACTTGAAGGAAATGCCACGCTACAGCCCCCACTCTGATGAATATGACCATGACACTATTGGTATGGGCTTCCTGCTTTTACCGTCTTTTCTTGCTCCACTTCCATTGTAGCACAAGAAAGTCAGTGCTGAGTCACTTTTGAGATAAATTGAATCTTATAGTCTAGACTTTTTCAAAGTTTTTTACGTAGCAAGATGAAATGTTGAGTGCCTAAACATGACCCCTTGTTTGCCCTGTAGGAATGATAGTGATAGGTGCCAATGGGACGGCAGGTGGATCCTCCACCAATGGAGCCCTGCACAAAGTACCTGGGTAAGGTTTATGATAGTCCTTAAAAGCAGTGTTATGTAGACCTTTGGCAATTTTTTACCTCTCACACTTTCTTTACAATTCAACATAATGTTCGAATGAAAGCTCATTTCTGATGAGAGCATCAACATAATCTTAATGTAAGGTGTGTAGGAGTCCTACACAAAAATGGTTTAGCTCAGCTGCTGGCTTTGGTAGAATTTCATAGACTGCTATGTTTGTATGAATTATTGAAGATCTTAAAGTAAATTTCAAAGCTAATGTCTTTCCTTGTCTGCTTGGCAAGGTCTGGGCTGTTCCATGTACACGTGTACTTTGAAGGACTGTATACACTGTAACAAAATGTCTTATTGTTGTCCTATACAGTCGAGTGGGAGATGCTCCCATTGCAGGAGCGGGGGTGTACGTTGACAGTGAAGTTGGAGGGGCAGCAGGGACAGGTGATGGGGACATCACCATGAGATTTCTACCCAGGTAAAACTTCATTGTGTCAGCTACTGATGAAATAGAGTGTCACTCAGAAGCACCACCTTTCAGGTTTTGTATGCATTGCAGGCATTTGTTTTAAAAAAGGAGTTTTCTATCAAGCCCTGTAAAAAAATCAAGGAGGCTAAAAATTAAGTTTTCCCTCCTTGAAATAAATGTACTAATTCTAAGCTCTGTATGATGAGCTTTTCTTCTACAGTGGTGTTCTCTGTTAAATCACATGAATTTGCTTGTAAACTACTAGTTTGGGGTCAGAAATATACCTTGTGCATCTTGCAACATGATTAACTGTTTTTTTTAACAAAGCTGTGTTACCTCTCCACAGTTACCAAGCAGTAGAGTACATGCGTGGTGGGATGGCGCCTGCAAAGGCCTGCCAGCTGGCCCTGAGTAGAATAGGCAAGAAGTACCCAAACTACCACGGTGCTCTGGTGTGTGCCAACATCAAGGGGGAGTATGGTAGGTCCTTCACTCATGTAAACATGGTTTCTGAAGTGTTTCCTCCTTTACAGATGCATTCCTCAAACCTTTGTTTGTACTGCTCATACTGCATGGTATTGCGTTGTCTGAAGCTTTTGTAATTTTTTATGGTACATGTATTCTGATCTCAAGCTACTGCTTCTCCTTCTTACAAGACAGTGGTTGTCACTTGTACTGTAAATGCAGGAACTTTCAGTTTCACAGTGGTTTTATTTCTAAGGTGACCTCTAACCAATATCATAATGCCACGAATATGTGATTTTTACTTCTACTCTACTACAGAATTGTTTCAGCTACGAACTTAAAACACTGGAAAAAACTAATTTTCTCCCCTACCCCAAGATAAAAACTGTGAAATCAAATGCATTTACAGTATCTCTTCAAACATGAATGTTTCCCACCTCCAGGTGCCGCCTGCCACTGGCCTGGGCTGGACAAGTTTCCCTACTCCATTCGGAACCCCACTGTCAAGTCCACCACTGTGGAACTAGTGGACTGCCAACAGTAGTAAGACCATATATATATACAGTGGGTAGCTCCTGCACTGACAATGGTGTGGGCTGGTAACACATGGATTTAACTTTGAACAACTTAGCTTAATGCATACCCTGGAGCTGTGGAGCATAGTTGTGGATTATTGGACTGGAACATTATTGTCAGCTTACTACTTCAGTGAAACATACGATTACAACTAGAACCAGTATACCAGAATGCCATTTTTGAAGCTTATATACATGAGTAAGTAAGTTATATGCAGTGCTGCCCATTTGACCATCTTCAAATGTTTCTTTGAACCTTGACTGACTTCAATGTAGTAGTATACTAGATGCTATGCACTAACATATATCTTAAAGTACATGAATTACTGCAATAGAGCCATGAATGAAAAAGATGCGCAAGCTCACCAGACAGTTTTTTTATTGATTGATGTCTTCTTTAATGGATATTATTGCAGCTGTACAAGCAATAAGACATCATTGGATTATAATACAATATACAAGCACATGTGTATCTAGTATATCAGTGCAATTGTACAAGTCTGCTTGTAGCATTTTATTGGTTTGCTGCAGCATACATGTGTCTATTGAATTATAATGTATATCTGTGGGCCTACAGAACCGAGTAACCTTTTAAGCCAAATCAGGTTTCATGTAGTCAAAAGTATTTTATGCCTATTTCCAATTTGAAGTATTCCCATTATGAATGAACATGTTGATGAGAGATATTACATGTTGTAGATACAAATGTCAATAGGTAGTGAATGTTAGTTAGGCCTGTATAGAATGATGTACTGTATATGTATAACAGATATGAAGTGTGAATGGTTCCAAAGAGAGCTAACATTATACATTGATTGTATAATTTGTAATGGAGGAGAAGTTATATCTATACATGTATTTCAGGATGTGCTGCTAGTAGCAATAATGTCACATTTGTTGCTCATATTCTATGTGCTGTTTTACAGTGCACATATTCCCCTTGGAGCTGTTTCACGTAATACTAAAAGCCCCTTCTTGAAGGATTTTAGACAAGGTAAATAAACTATGGACATCAGAAACAGAAATGTCTTTTTTTTATCTGTGCAATGATTTCTGATATAGAATTTCATTTACTTCAATTTGCATTCACTTTTAATTATGGAGTGGGCCAACATCTGGTTAGTCTTAAATACACCTCAATACTTTTAAAAGGTGTTTCCAAATATGTTCGAGACCTAAAACAGCTTCCTGGTTCGAACTGTCTTTTCCAAAAGTTCTGCTGTCGTTCCCGTACCTCTCACCCATGCACTATTCAGTCTCGTTCCCTGCCTACTCTACTCGCGACTTCCTCTCCATCTCCATGGCGGCCTCCGCGAAATCGTCCTGAAAGAACATGACCTGGTTCGCCTGAAGAACCTTACAGATCAGCTTGGGCGTCGTGGCGAACTTCACGTCCCTTACCGCCATCCCGAAGGACCTTTTCGCAGCGGATGCAACAATATCTTCTTTGCTTTTCCCTTCTGAAACAGCCCTGTTTTCTTCCACTGTCTCAGTTTGTGTAGTTGTGTCATCACCAGGTGGAAGTGTTTGATCAGTTTCGGTTGATTTTATAGCGGTTTGTGTAGAAGGTTGTGCGACGTCGGGAGTTGGTTCGTCTGCGTAAGAGAAGTGAGCTAGCGTCACTCCGTATTGCCACGGTTTGGTGTTCCACTGCAGGAGCCCAGTCTCTTCGTTGATAGCTGCATGGGTGAGAGAAAACGGCGTCACAGTAAGGATGCTAGTTTGAACTGAGGACTGAGAGATTCGGGGATTGTCACATCCACGATGGGGAACAAAAATAAAATCAGTATACGTACTCCCGGTAGTATCCAATAGGCCGCATGGGGTAAAATTGGCCAGCCAATTATTGGCCAGTATCAACTTGATCATTGACTGTCGAAAGATGTCTGAAATCCAATTATATGATTATGAAAAGCAAGACTCATATTGTATGTAATGAGCATAATGTTGATGATACTCACTGTCGCGAGTTGTGAACTCCCCTTTCAAAGATATGTTTTTCGATGGAAGGTTTGTCTAGTTGTATAAGGAATTCGAATGTGAATGTTTCTACTGTAATTGTGCTTAAGTGTATAAGATAGGAAAATAGATTATACTCACTGTCCTGTGAAGGCAGCGGGTTGTGCACCTCCGTCTCGACACTGTGCAGGTTTTTCCTGTTGAAGTACTCCAGAGTGGCGATGTGTGAGGGCAGAGTCTCACTCGGCTTCAGGGTCAGGTCCAGCGGCTTGGTCGGCTGGCTGAGGGCGGGGAATAAACACACTATGAATTTAACATACTGTAGTTTTCTTAGTTCCTCAGCCATATACACATATTTTGTCTCAAGATATTGTTACTCAAGCAACGTACTGGATAGATTTTGAAAACTGTTAGACTTTTCCACTACTTTTCGTCATAAGTTTTTGAAATCTATTCAGTTGCTTGAGTAATTGTTAATTTTTCGTATATCTCATTACCTAGATGTTTAACCTTCATCGACATATATATTTCAATGTATCCCAAAGAAGTGTCCTCAATTGCTGCTTATTCGTATATTATTCGTGAAATGCAATACTATGAATGCCTTTATGATGTGTAAAAGCAAGAGGCTATCTCTACAGTACCTCCTGTAGCGCTTTAACTGCGGGGCCAGCCCGCCCAGGTGGTTACTGGACACCCTCATCTTGTTCTCATTCACCTCCAGAAACATGGCTCCGACCTTCAGCAGGAAATTTTACTCCGCCCCTGTGGAATAAAAGAAAAATGAATAAAGTCGATGTTCCCGTCTTTACCTGCCCTATTTTCACGAAACACCGATCGTTGAGCGACCAAGATCGGATTGTTGTGAACCTTGTGCAAAAGTATGATTAAAAGACAACAAAACGCACAAAACGTAACAAAAATATCCCAAAAGATCGCTCTTTGTCTACGAATTCCGTTGAGCGATCTATAAATGCTTCTTTCTTTGTATTTCCATCCAATATACACAGGAAATCTGTTCTGTGCGACATTCTTGTTGATAAGTTGGACACTAAGGCATTTGTGTAGTCAAACACGTAGACATGTTATGTCCAAACCTTATTGCTTTGATAAGATCAATGTATACACAGTCGCTCTAACAGCAGCTTTAATATAGTCGTGTTAGCTGGCACCAGGTCACTGAGAGGTACTAACAATGTACAATGTGTGTTTTACACAAAACAATGTTTGCTTTAACTAAATCATACGCTTTATCGAAGTGGCATTTACTGTATACACAGTTCGTCCAGTGTACACCGTTACCAGCCGATGTTTTATAGTACAATAACAATCAAAGACTCAGGCCAATAACTCTTGGTAAACTGTTATGCTCATGTGGTATTTGTATTCAAAACTTTGTACGCTGAACTTGAGCATAGGTCTGATTGTTGACAGAATGTTCTACTTTACGATTATTGAGAATGTGAGAGTTTGGCAATGTTTTGCAGCAGAGAATAACGATTTGAGAAAGAGGAATTTTCACACAAACAGATATCCTAGTCAAATCTAGCTAGATCTAAATTATGTCTATATTTTGCATAACAAGACTGTATTTCCTTTGCAAGTCCTATATAGGCGGACGTAGCCCTGCATGCTGCCTTTAAAACAACGTATAGATGTTTGGATTGATTTTTACCCTGATTCAATACTTCAATACACGTGTCTTCTCAGTGTATACTTTTCAAGGGCTCAGAAACACGCATGTATACCATCCAAACTAGAGGCTTAGCAGCTGTTATCGGAGGGTGGACAGTTTCCAGCGGGAACAGGAATGTTATTGCTATCGGATTAAGGACCGGCGGGCAAAGAATCGGGCGATCGCGATCGATACGCCAAAATATTTGTGTAACTAGCTATAGACAAAGTATACTTCGACATTTGTACATGTGTAAAGAGGCAGAAGGTATATCGTAATCTTCAAGCAGATCCTACGCTGGCAAGGCTGTAACATTTGGCGGCCAAGCAGGCCACCATAGGATCTGCTTGGAGATAACTGTATCGTAGGTCTTTGTTGTTTGCAATTGATAACGTAACTTGAGAACTTTGTGTCTTAAAAACTTAAGATAGTTACAGTATGCTCATTCTCCACACTTAAGTTGAGATGAGGGGTGTCGAAATCTCCCAGGGGACAGGTTTTGGAGGAGTCATGCAAGTTCCTTGAAGGCAAATGACAGGGCTTTTCTTCAGTTGGCAGGTCGCCGTGCATTCAGTGTCACCTGGCGTGTCCAGGTCCCATGTTTTACCTGTCCGATGCCGCCGGCACGCGATCGCCCGTTACCTGGTTACCGGGGAGGGGATAGAGTGTCGTCTGCAATACAGGTCGGCCATATATGTACACTCTCCGACTTACTGAAGTATTTTTGGCGTCTTTCAGGTATTTTTATTGGGATTTCCTTTTTTCATCTGGGTGGCCAATGGGAACTGGCTGGCAAATGGATACTGGCTGGCCAATTTGCCAGATTTTGCAGCCACCAAAACAAAAAAAATCTGCTTGGAGGTTACCTCAAACACCTCACACAAACATCTCTAGAATAAAAATTCTGCACAACTTTGGGTCGTAATTCAAACATACTAAATGTAGAATAATCCCCGAATTTCCGCAGAAGAATCCTGAGGACCGTTACTTCATAGAAGCGCCGGAAAGGTGGTTAACGAGATGGGAAATTTATCCACAACTTGACAGAGGATCAAGTAGGAGTGTACGCCGGGGGAAATTGAGTGCAATCACGCTTGCAAAAAGAATCGAAAATGGATGCAGCCTTGAAAGTCCATCGCCTCCAACTTAACTCTTCTCAGACTGTGGGATCAATGTGTGAGGGACATGTGGTCATTACTTGGCGCGTCCAATGGAGGTTATAATCATGGGGGAATACTGTATGCAATGCCACGCTCCACGGCGAACCATTTACAGTTCTAGCATGAAATCTTGGCAGACCCTGCCCTTCAGAATATCGATAATTGCTGTGGAGGAAGGGCTATACATGTAAATGTATTACCGAACGATTCCTTCGCACCATCTACGGTCTATCATAAGTGCCGTTATGTCTGCCTAGCATTCCAATGAGATGCAATCCAATAGTTAAATACACAGTCAGTAGTTTTGTCCTTTTAGAATTGCGTACTCACCAGAGGTGAAATGAAGTTTTGCTGTGTGTTGTCACATTACACAGCGTCCTTTTAAACCAAGGAGGTTATAGGGAGATACTAGTATGCCCTCATTGTTAGAACCCATTCACAGCGTATTTTCCTGGGGTTCATAATGTTTACGTCCGTGGTAGACATGACTACTAAACAATATGATAGTGTGTCCCCTGGGAACTATCATAATCAACCGATACTTATGTCTCGGTATTTAGCCATATTGAAAGCTCCCATAGTTATAGTACCAGCTGTTCATATCTGTATTTAGAAATATCTGTCCGTGAATTCAGGTCGTTGACAATATAATATTAGAACGGTGCCTGTGTGTTCATTCATTTACACCTAAACATACCTGGCAACACGAAGCTTGGGGAACGCCGCCCTCTCGGCATGTGCTATGCAGCCTGGCCTGGGGTGTTATCGGCAGGTTTGAGCATAGGTTCTAGCTAACGTAGCGGTGCTGCTCCTAAATATAAACCCCTTCCCGGTGTTTCGCGGCGGCTCAGAGGGGGTGCCCTGCCGTCTCACCTGGTTCATTGATACTAACGGACCCGGCACGCATATTGTTTTCCTTTCCCCTTTGTGTTGGGTCTCCGTGTCACTTTGGAAGGCGATCTGTGTGAATGCCGTGTTGTTTTGGCAGGTAATCCTAGCTACCCGGGACAGGTGGATCGGCCTTTGTTGCTCAAGCCACCGAAACACGCCTTAGAAACGAGCGCGGCTCCGGCTAGATAATTTAACCGCCCCCAGCGAGGCGGGTTAAGTACGAGGCGATCAAAAATAAAACTCGGGTAAATTGAGACGGGTATCGCCTGGTGCACGGGTCGGGAGCTCTAACCTTAATTCGGTCACGTGTGAAGAAAGGCGACTGGATGAGTGATCGGCTATCAGTTTGGTCACGGCCAATAACGTTACGACCACGTAATGTCCCTCAGGGATGGATGGCTAATAAAATGCATTGGCCTGTTAAAATCTAAACTTATCTTGCCAAGTCAAAATATGAAATTTGGCCTAGATGATTTTCATATACATTTTAGTTAACGATTCAAGTGTGCATACTCATAACAAACCCCACTTGAGGTAAACACAATTTATGTCAGAATAGTTATATAATAGTTATTGTTTTATTCTTAAGATATGCACGCTGTCGTAAGATTTTCTTTTAGATATGTAATGAAACTTTTGCCTGGATAGTATCCGATTTGTAACGCGGCTCCTAGCCTTGCACTTGACTAATGTTTAAGGGCCAGCGAGTGCGGAGCCCCATTACAAATCGGCCAGGCCAGTGAAACTTTCAATTCTCCTTGACACCCAACATTGTTCAATTCGTTGCTCCCATTTCCATTGTATCGAAAACAAGCTGAAACATCTAAAAAGCCACTAATAGGAAAAGGATTAACTAAAGGATGAGGACACAATGTCTGAAGAAGAAACAGTAAGAACGGTTTGTTGATAGTTGTGGAATGTATTCCATTGTTAGGTTAGATATTCCATCAAACTGTTACATAGCAGCACTGGTCAGGCTCCTTAATACTACCGAAAATATAAATAATTCCAACAATACCTGATAAAATCTTGATCTTGTCACTTCTACAAACATAATTATCCATATATATCTAGAAATCTAGGTACACCATTTTGACAAGTTACAATAGCCCTATCCTATATACTACCTGTGTACACTTTTTCATACATGAAACTTGTATACTTCATTCAAGTAAAGGCAGCATATAAATCATCATTTCTGTTATTTTTGTTCATGACATTTGTAACCACTTATTTTGTCGACATTGACTGTTACATTTTATAACACTGATGTCTTAAGTTATGGCATTGCCATGGCAACTAGAAGATGAGCAACTGCTTTTAATCATTCATTCCACAATAAATAGACATTTTTTATGGCAAACAAACATTTTGATTTCACATCCATGGCACAAAAATCAAAACTACGTCTGATTTTTAGGCCTCTTACTCTTCACAAGTCATACGGTACTGACTACTGTACAAGTTACCTGACATAACTATAAACTGTACCACTGTACTGTCAAATAGACTTCTAGGACTTGCACTGTTATATGTGGTTTATGACATGGTGGGTTCATCATAGCCTTAAATAGGACTGAGAATCAACAACTGAAATACAACAGGAGCTGGCGGAAGATGCTTTGTAGACACATGTATAAGATATTAACATTCCTTGATTAAGAAATTGATATTTCAGTTTTATCATAAAATCTAATACTAGTAATGAATGGAAACTGTTAGAATACACTTTGTACCTTAATAATATCACCTGGATCCTGTATGCACTAGGAACAAACCGTTTTAAAATATATATTTTCTGCTACATGACAAGACATGTCAAGTCACACATGTAGATATAGTACTCTGGGATGGCAACACTGATCATTTCTCCATACCAATCAATGAATACATTAACCACGACCTTCATCAACGACTCCCCAAGACTTCTTAAACAATTAAAATTATATCAAAAGAGTTTTGAGAACTATCTCCATGAATAAAGGACGTCATGGATAGTTCCTCCTCATGTATCTAGTTTTGTACGTCCACTTCCAGTTGTGGTGTGTTCTTGTCTGCAGTAGAACCACAGTGAACTGCAGATCTCCTGGCTTCAGGTCCTTCTTAGGGGAGTTTCTCACCGACCTGTTCATGTTGGAGACCTCAAGGTCAAACCACACCGTGTAGGTAAAATTCGGGCACACGTTTGCGAGTTCAAAGGACACCCCCGACTCGTTCTGCCTGTACAGGGCAAACAGGCACCCCTTGTCTAACTCAGACACCTTAGTTTTCCTGCCGAGCACCATGGGATAGTGCAGGTTCCACCGTGGGACCTTGTTAACCTCTGGTGGCTTGAGAGGTTTTTTGAGAGAACAGACGCACAGCTTCACGTTGACGCCTTCGTCGGCGCACTTGGCGTAGTGACCATATTTGGAAACGCGCTCGTAGCCCAGAAGGGTCATGGCGGCGTCCTCATTTCATCGAACTGCACCACGACGGTGAAGATGTCCTCTGATTGGCCAGAGCTGTCACCTGACTGGACGTGGAGGTCAAGGGTCACCACCACCACACCTTCCTGGAATGAATGAGTGAAGGAAAGAATAAATGAATGAATGAACTTTGTTGCTCAACAATCAAACATGGTACAATGTACAGCAGTAAATCGACAATAGTTAATACTAATCTATCCTACAGTTATAACTACAAAACATCATTGATGACAGTATATGATGTGTAATGTGTGGATGATTCGGTCTTGCTTTTGAACAGCTGTACATAGAAACAATTGTTCTGTGTACCAGACAGGGTGGATGGTGGACAGATGGTGAGAAGTTAAGGTCTGAAACATTATTGTTGGGGGTGGGGGTGTGGTGTTGGAGGAGACCAAGGATGAGAAATGAAGCCAAGGGAAATCTGGAAGCCCATTTAAATGTTTTGGTATGGTACTTACTGTACATCGTTTCCATTATTTTGGATAAAGTGGTGGATGCAAATTAGTGGATGCTGAACTGCACAGAATGTTTTAAAGTTGGCAGAAATTAGCCTGGTATCCAAACCTAATTTAGCTGAGTCTCTTTCAAAGGTCTAAATTAGGTTTGGCTCCCAGGCTCGGCAGAAATGCCATTTTGCTCCTGACATGCCTCTGCTTAGTCACTTCATTTACTGCAAAGAGCAGCGCATTTTGAAGTAGGTTCCTTCTATCAGTTCACTTAGTAGTGATCTGTAGTAGAAACTGCCCCCGTCTTTTCTAACTATTAGAAAGGTTAGCATTAACATGAAAGTCACATCATCCCACTCTGGTCCCAAATTCAATCTAGTTTGTTGGGAGGAAAATGAATGGCATTACATGGAGCAGACTATTGGGAGAAGTATCAAAGGTGTTCATCCATTAATCTTCATCAGCCTGCCCAGAGCCAATTCTGGCTAAATTGGACTGCCATAACGATCGTTAAGAGTGCCTTAAGCTAATTAGTCCACCTTGCACAGAAACTCCATAAATCAGAACAGTACTCAGGCTTAAGCCCTGATCCAGTCGACATCCTCTTCTCACAATTTTTCCTAAAAGATTCAATCAGTGATCTCTAATTTTAGTTTTGACTTTGAGAAAATGCAGTAAAAATGCAACATTGAGAATCAAAATGTTTCAGGTGTAGTTATCAAATGTAAATCAACATGCCAGTAATATCTACAGTCTAAACATCCACCCACACACCCACCGACTCATGCATTTATTCCATTTAATACAGTCAAGAAACGTACCATCACACTGTACTATGAACTGCTAGTCTGCATTTTTTTTTACAGGATCCAAGATAGAAGAAATTACTGATGGATATATCGGAGGTAACGCCCAGTCAAATATGGTAAAAAACATGGACAGAAGCTCTGCCTTCATCTGTTTTGTTATGAATTTTTCCCGCTGTCTCAGAAACATCAAAATTCTAATCTAAATTTTGAGCAGATACTAGAGAAGAATACGTGACAAGGATTACAATTGTAAGTTCTTTACAATACAATGTACCAGATGTTGGGACTTAAATACAGGCTAAGGTTCTAGAATAAGGAATAGGGGATGGGATAACCAGTCTCTTCACTACTGGTACATGCAAATGAACAAACATATGGTGCCCCAGTTATTAATTAAATTCATGGCACTAAATGAAGAATGGTGATTCCAACAAGAGGATTAAACTGGATGAACATGAATAGTTAATCTCGTGAAATGGTAAGCATGACTGTAACAGTGTTTGTTCGGTGCATGTAAACTCTAACCACCAGATGGGCTGGGTAATTGGAGGTAAATGACTATCGGGAAATAGCAGCTGTGTGCTTGTTAGAAAAACTCAGTTCCGTATCAGACTGGTTGTGCATTAGTTATGCAGCCCCAAGGGAGCGACATATTGTTTTGCGCTTCTTCATCCATGTGTGTTTTGCAATGCCCAAAATCTTGAATAAAATGCGGCATTTCCATATGATACATCCCCAGTGCTTCTATTTCCGTCTGAGGGACTTGAACTTCCCGAAAGGTCACAAAACAGTATGGGGAAGGAAGTGGAGTCTGTCATCTCTTGGCTTGCTGGATACTGTTTTCAAATTTTGCACATATAGATCTTAATGTTTCTCATGAACCTAAAAGTTCTACCAAGCAGTTTCTGCTGTTTTAAGCATTGCTCTGTTGTTTGGTCACTGACTTAGATAATTCAAGAGTACAGGAGTTTTTCTTGGTACTTGTAAATGGCCAGAAAAATGTAGTTTTTAGGAAAGGCTCACCTCTGCATCCAGATTCAAGAAGTTCTTAAAAAATTGCGATTTCTCTGAACACATCTTTTCAAACTGCTAGTATTAATGTTACAAAAAAATGTAAATCCCATTCGAAATACAGAAGTACCATCTAGTTAGTATTCTGTATTGTGGATTCAGACTGCATCCATCTTGTTTTACGACCATCAAATGACAAATAAGGTTTGATGGAAGCCCTACTAGCCTGAGGGATTAAGTGAAATTATATGGCCTCTTACAGTTTCAAACACTGGTGGAGCACTTATCACAAACGTCATAAATGTCTGCAAAAGTAAAAAATAATAAAGAGCCACATTAGATTACTAGTAAGGATATTTTGCTCTTAATGCAAATGTGAAATACTTCAAATCTAGGAGGTAGCTTGTGTATTCCTGATGGTTTATCTACAACAGCTTAGAATGTGAAGTGAGAAAAGAAAACACACTGACTACACTTCCACAGCATTCAGGACACAAGAAAAATCTGACTGATTCCTCAGGATCAAAATTCACCAGCCAGATTGGAGCTGGCACTACCGGGGCAATTGGTTTGTCCATTTCCCCTGCCTCAGAAGACCTTTTCCACCTGCTTTGTCTCTCCAGATGTCTTATGAACATAAATTACATTCTGCTTTCCCTGCAAGCCACGCTCCCACTTCAAGGACTCTACATATAGCTAAAAGCTTTCTGCTGATGGAGATTTCCTGGGGCTAGTACGCCGTCTGAATGTCAGAGTGCCCCTTGGAGAAGACGTCAGCTCGGAGACTTCAGGGCGCCTGGGATTAACATTCATCCCGCTCAAATCATCTGAAATGTCTTCATGCATGAAACAGAGATTCGGTCCTCGGCAGGCGTCGACTCCACTCTGATATTTCGCGGATGAAGCGGTGTGGAGACATATTGCCTTTGGGTAGTAATAAAGTCAGGATCATCTCTCCCTCAGATATTGATCTGAGTTTACGGCCAGTAATAAAGACCTTCCTTTTCAATAGACGGTGCTTAACTTTCCCCGATTCTCCGGAGAGGGTGCTTGAGTCCCTGAGAAAGGACTTACCTAAACCTACCGGGGAAAGGGTATTGATCAGTCTTGATTGGATGTGCAAATGTTGCGCTATCTGTTTGAAAACAGGAAAGGGTTAGTTTCTGCCCAAATGGAATCGTAACTGAATTTGGGCCCTTCAAAGAGCATCAATTTGTGCCGAATGGAAGGAAATGAATCAATCTTTTACAGCCCACTGATGAGACCAGCCAGTTAAATTCTATTGTTGGCACTAAATTCACTTTCCCACGGAAAGCTGCGTAAGCACCCAGTGTCTTCTTTGATAGCTTTGTCTGGAAGACAGATTACGATAGGGGATTCCAATGGAATGAAAACCATTTAGTTATATGTCTCCATGGAATGTGCAATCAAGTAGAAAAGGCCATATGTGAAGTGCAAAATCATGTGGAAAAGAAATTGTAAACTTGAGGGAAGAGAGAGAAAGCAGTGCTGACGTTGTCTTAAGTATCCAAGAGCAAATGCTGCGCATGGCAGTTCCTTCGAGCCCTACATTCAAAATGTTTTACCCAAGACATCTTCTCTTGCTTGTCTGATGTTAGTGGTCTATTCAAGCTTATCTAATGGCCTTGTTTTGATGCCTCCTAGTTATAGAATGACAGGTACTACTACAGATTCCATTAGTCACTGACGTAAAATTAGTGGCTACTGTTTGAGATGTCTGCAGTTTTCAAATTCTATCCAGTTGCTTGAGTAACTGTTTTGTTCTTCATTTTATTACCAGGATGCCTTACTCTCAAAGTACATGTAGTTGTTTCTAGTCTACACACCTTGTCATGTCGTTCCTTCACGTTGTTGAAGCTGTGAGCCACCAATCTCTGGCAGGAGCCAAACCCTGACACTGCCTGAGGGTTGGCTGCCCCAAACTGCTGCAGGATGTGATTGTTGAGTGTCCCCAGCGCAAACTCAGCAAACAGCGTGTGGTAGGAGTCATTCCGCATGGGAGAGTCATACCCCTCGCAGATACACAAGTTGGGCAGGATACGAGGTACCTGGGAACATGTCCTGTTAGGTGGGATCTCACTCAGCAGACCGTTTTGGTTCGACATGTAGAGAGAGCGATGAGAAGGCTTCATGGACTGTTCCTTTTTTGGCAGCAAGGATTTAATGGTATAGTGGACATCCAGCAAACTGACCAGTCTGTGCTGGTTCAAGGTTAAGGCCTTCATCTTCTTGTGTCCGAGCATCTTGGCAACCTTGTCAGGCACGATCATGAAGAGGGCTGGGTGGTACAGCTCGATCTGGCCCTCATACGTCTCCTTCAAAAAGTCTCCGTAGGAGTTTCCGTGGTCGGCAAAGATGATGGTTAACGTGTTCTGTTGACCTGCAACAAAACGGACGTACTCTGAAAATGCCTGGTCTAGAGTCTGTACCCTCAGGCCTGAGTCTTCGTGTGCGGTGTTCAGCATTAAGTAGCTGAGCAGGGGCCTGTCCAGCTGTGACATCTTGGCTTGCATCTGCCTGAGGTAAGTGAGGAGATATTCGTGTTGGTACCTGCCATTGAAGCAGATGGCAGGAGGTCCGTGGAACATGTCGGGCAGGTGGTTTTCCTTCAGTATGTCACAGCTGGTCAGCGTTGCGTCCAACCGGTCTATGCCGGCTTTCTGCACGGCCTCTCTGAACGATCGCCACCGAAGCCTGTACCTCTCCCCAAACTGTATCATGGCGAGGTTCTTTACTAGCCCCCACTCCCACGTCCAACACAGGTCCTCCAGCCAGAGGGTTTCATACCCTTGCCTCTTGAATGGCATGAACATCTTCTCTACCTCCAGCGGCTTGGGAGGCATGTCCTGAGAGCTGAAACCCTTGTCAGGCTCAAAAATCTCCCCGGCAAAAAGAGCCTGTACTGATTCAAACGTCCTACTCCTGATGGCTTGTACAAGCTCAAAGTCAAGAACTTTTGCAGTGGATTTCCTTCCACTATTCAAGCTATGAAACTCTGACAGTGTCTGCGGTAATGATCTGTAGAAGTGGTGCCTTGACAGAGAGTCTAACAGAATGATGTTTACATTTATCTTGTTGCTCCCATTCACAGGTTTCTCCGTCGGTTTCATCTGAGGAGGGAGAATGATCAGCTGCATTATATACCTCTGCTCATCGTCATAGTAGTCATATTCTTCTTTGTCATCTTCATCATTGTAACGTTCATCTTCATAGTTGTCATCATCTAGATCACCTCCTTCATAGAAGTCATTGCCAAAGTTCCCATCCTCTGCCCCCGGCTCCTCATCTTGCTCAGTATTTTGGTTCAGACCTTTATCTGTGTCCACTACATTGTTGTTCAGACTGTCATCTTGGAGAAGTCTTCTGTTATGGTTCTGAGCATTGACAGATATTCTTGTGTTCTGCCCCAACACACTATCAACACTATTGTTCTTCAAAGTCCTAGATGGTACTACAAATGCAGTCCCTTTACCCTGTTTAGAAAACAAAGTTCTCCTAGTGTCTCTATACGTATCATCACTAAAGCTATGGTTTGAAGTAGATTTTGGGTGTTGGGGTTGAATGTGTGTGTTGTGCAACAGTTTTCTTCTTCGGTATCTATGGAAGGGTCGGCAGCGTATGTAGCAGAAGCCATAGTGGTACTGGCTGTAGTCGGCAGTGGCCAGGCGCCGGATGGCCAGCTGTAACCGGTCTACAGTGGAAAACTCCTGCCAGTCCAGTATGCCCAGGTTAGGGTGGATGGTGCCCAGAGCCATGGAAGACTTGCACATATTTGGGTCGCAGCGTACTTTGTACTTATCCGAGCCTTGGGTTTCCTGAGGTAAAAACAAACAAGAAGTATGAAAAACAAAACAATCAAAATTCACAAAAACAACTTCTCAGTAAGAAGGTTTACCAGAAAATGGAATGAGGAGCATTTAACAACAGCTTAAACAATTTCAGCACCAAGGACAGGGAATATGTGCTCTGTTAATGCTGTGTAAATCTTTTCCTACAAAATATTGAACATAATTGTGCATAAAAACATGGTAATATCTTGCACACCACAAAGTAAAAACTATACACGATGTGTATCAGATGTGGTTTCCACTGCGTCACATAGTCGTATATTTCTGTAACATTCCCTGCCACCACTCAAGGGACAGTAGCAGTTCCTATGTCATTCGAAACATCCAGTGGTAGAGTTTGAATTGTCTTTGAATATTTCTGAAAGCTGTTCACTTCTTTCTTCATACAAACTTGAGACAATCCCCACCTGTAGTTGGCAGATGTCTCGAGCCTCTCCCCACGACTCGCAGGTCTCCACATCCTTCCCCTCAAACATCTCCCTCCCCAGCTTACACGACCCTTTAATGGGGGTGATCCTCCGGCAGGTCATGTCCCCACCCCCCGGGGGGTCTGGCTTCCTCCCCGGGGTCAGGCTGAACGACGGACAGACGTCATCATCTGCCTACAGGGGGAGGAAGTTTGATAATGATTGAGAACGGCTAATTTTGCTACCATGGAAACTTGCTGCCCAATGTGCCTGTAGGCACAGGAGGACCTATAAGGTCTAAGGTATGCTAATCTCGTTATCTTCTGCTAAATTGATGTAGTGTCCCTGGAGGCTCCTGTAATGATGGAGGGTAGATGAAAGTAAATTGGATTAATGTAGTAATTTCCCTATGGGACGTACTGCTAATTGCACCTCATTATAAATCATGAAGGAAGGAGATTTTCCACTAGGCTGAAGCCTTGTGAGGTGTCTTATTACACTTGACTGGTCACACTTTACTAGTCTTCTTCTTCTGGCTTAAGTGGAATGTAAGGGTTGCTATATATATATATATATATATATGGGTTGTGATTAACATTCGTACAAGGTTGCCTGAGAAAAAAACAGACTGCAGTGTCATCCTGTACAAATGTATATGCAAGCTTTCTGTTTCTTGACTGTCAATGTACAAATTGTAACATCGCAAAGATTTTGATATTAATTAATGAGACACTTTTCTCAAAATGAACATTTGTCAAAAGAATGGTGCAAGAATGCAGGGAGCTGAACGGAAATTGATGGTGGGAATCAAGAAAAGAAATTTCATCATCATCCCCACCTTAAACTTTGAAAATGACTGCCCGTGAAAAACACCCCGCAGTGCATTGCCATTACCTGCTGCATATACATTTTCACTGAAAAGGCCTGCTAGCAATAATATCCCATTTTCCCAGCATAAATGAGATATTCAGGAGTGCAATGGACTGTACTGAACGGCACCTGTGACCTCTATATACCTCTCCTGCTTAGCCCAAGGAGCAATATATTTGCCAAAACTGAGCTGCCAAGGAATAAAATATTTAATCAGCACTATAACTCACAGCTGGGCAAGAACAGAGGTGTGAACGTTGGGCAGAAATGGCCAGAATATTGTAGAACAAAATGACAATCAGCAACAGTGAGTAAAAAAAAGGAACAATTTTGTGACCACTTTTGCTTCTAAAACAAGTAAATTCTTTTTTTTTTGGTTTAGGTACATGTGTCTACTAGTACAGAAAATGGACAAATAATGGAAGAAGTGTACTAAGAATAGGGATTATCTTCCTGCTAATGTACCTACTAGTAACTTGACTTTCTTAAAAAATATTAACCTACATGAAAACTAATAAAAGTTTGGTAAATGGAAATCCAGACTATTACATGTTAAATACTTGATATATGATGTTTGTGCCGTGAGCTGTTGTGAAGTGTCTGCCCTTAGGTCCCCCTGATGTTAGACTCCAGATAAATCAGGCCCATGCCTTGATATGCCACACAACACCTGCGACTTCTAGGCAATAAAGCCAAGGGGAATCCACTCCTTCAAAACTGCTGCAGACAGCAGTGCTGTTATTACTGGTTTTGACAGACTGTCCAATTCTTAACTTCTCTCGTGTCCTGAACTGAACTTCTCTCATGTCCTATCACATCAAAGATCTTTTGGGAGAATCTTCTGATAAAGTTGCTTTCTACGAAGAATATGGGATTTAAACCCTCTGAACACTGGATAAAATTTTGTAGAATTCAAAGACACAAAGATGTATTTTTAGATCCCTTAAACATAAAAAAGAATATTTTCTGTAGGATTGCAAAGGAAAACGCCTTTTGATTGTAACATTATGATTAAAATTCATTTCGAGTACGACAACTTAAAATTGGAATTTCACAACCATATATTGAACCGTAGCCACCTGAAGTGAGATATAACTGTTCCTGGCATGCATAATTCCATCTAGCAATCAGAAAAGTCATAACATTTCCCACTGACACCTGACCCCTGCTGATAGTAATGTTATAACACCTATCCAGGAAACGCACTTCAATTTTCCTGTTGCTGGTACGACATCAGCAGGCCGTGTTATTATCCCCGCTTGTTGAACTCTGCAGACGCTCTTTTCCATCATTCCGGTCCGGAGGTGCAGATGTCATCAAGAGCCAGACTCCCATCTGCCACCCCTCACTAACACATCACTCAATCGCGATCGGGTGACACCTTCCATCAATCAATTCAGCATTGCAACTCTGTAATATTGATGTACACTTGACTTACATGATTGGAATTCCTTCTGAAAGTATCATGTTTTAATGTTATAAAATAGACAAAGTAATATAATAATAATGAAGCAAAGAAGAGGACTATTGGACCCCTGGCTGGACATATTTGCTGAACTTAAAGCCAAAGGTTTAACTTAGAACTAGATATAGGATACCGATAGTGTTGGATATGAAGAACGATTCTGACTAACATGTTGCACTGTTCTTAGACGACAAAAAAAATCACATGGTATTAACCATCCTCCCCTACAACCAGCTAAAAGCTGGACTCTTCTAGATCTGAACAAATAACCATTTCTCTGCAACTTTTCCAAAATCCTTTCAAGAAAGTATTTTACAGAGCCAGGTGAATGTATTTCTGTTCAGTTTCAGCCACTCAACTAATTATCGTATGTAGTACAGTACCACTACCAGCACCAAAAGCCTGGCAAAAGTGAAGTATGACAGCTTTCTCCATCAGTTGGTCTCCAGAAGTGACGAATGTCGTCTAACATGCATCACGGCCGGGGAATGGCTTTATGAATGCCGTTATTGCTCCTTACTAAATGTGCTGCCGGAATATCACCCATCAATTATTCACTCTCCGCAGCTCCGGCCCTGCCCTGATGGTGACAAGTGTGTTCCAGCTAAATGAATTTTCCACTGATGAATTCTGAAGTTGGCGCCGGTATCGCCGGCAGAGTTAGGAACGATACGCCATGGGCGTTATACATCAGAAGTGCATTATACATCACACAGGAAGAGCTGCTGCGCGTACAGCGTTTGCTGGGAAATTTATGCGTCATATCGGGACAATCTCGTGTTACACACTTTCCTACATTAGTTTTGAGATCTCCCCTTGCTCGTGGGCACCAATTTGCAGATGAAGAAAAATCAGATACCGGTATGTCTGCGTCTCTCTCGGGTCTGCACAGCGCTTGACGTGCCAAGTGCACGTCTAATTGCCTTCCCTTAACACAATTTCTAAGGATGAATTCAGTCGGCGAGAGGAAATGAGATTAACTGTAAATTATCAGATGGACTCTAAATCCAGATTTAATGAAATTTCCCTTCAACTTGAGAAGGAGATAAGATCAGCAATCTGATTCCTGCGCGCCTGCATCATTTGTTTAGGATATTGCGGAATCCTGCTGTCTAAGTACTTTGTAGGGAAAGGTGTTACGCTGAGATAATTTGAAAATTATAGCAGCAGAAAAATTAGCTTGTAATCTTCATCAATCAGTCATTTCAGTCAGAATCTCAGATCTTAGACAACTCTTCTAAAGTCAGAGACAAACTTTGGTACGGTAACAAATGCCCCCACTAGTTACAAGGGACATTAAAGCAAAAACAAAATTGGGAAGGCGCAAAAAAAATTACCGAATTTAGCAAAGTTTTTAAATGTCATTTCAAGTCCCTCACTGCTTTACCATGTGTTGCTGTAGTACATGACTCGCTGTACTGTTTGAAAGTTCTTCACTTACCCGGTAAGTGTTTTGGTAGTTGCCAAAAACTGCAAATCAACTAATAGCTTCCGAAAACTTCAGGTTTTCCCACAACTTACATGTACCACACTGTCTTCACTAAGTGTCTTGATAGTTGCCAAAGCCCAATTGCAAATTAGCTTCCAAAAAGCTGTTTCCAACCCTGTATTTTCGAGCCTAATGAAGCCTTAAAAGGCCTAAATGCCCCCTCTCCTGTGATACATTAGGCAGTGTGCTCCTAATGGTCACACGTTGCAGGGGGAGGTGTTCCTGCTCAGTAAATCCTCCTGATAGCCATTACTTAACTCCCCGTAACAAACTTGCGTCAACCGGAGCATTAGGAGCCAATCCCTGCAGAGCTAATGGTAGACTACATGGACCGCTCAGCTTGGGAGACCTGCCCGGAAAATTGAATGGACAATCAGGCCACGAAATGGCTCATCTTTCTGGAAAAAACAAGGCATTTGTAGGAATGGTGGACTAGTGAGTCTGACATGCAAAAAACATGACTTCCTGTATGTTGTCATCATACTAAAACATAGTCTGCTGAAAACTTGAAATACATGTACAGTCAAAACTGTCCAGAAGACCACATAATCATAGGATCAATAAAATCTGGTCTAAAATCTGTAGACAGGTGGTCACTAGTTCTATAAATATATATATATATATATATATATATATATATTATACAGAATTCGTAATGCTTGTATCAATGGGAAAATTTATCAAAGGGGAAGACCAAAAAGTCGGGTGGTCCTTACGTAGAGGCGATCACTTGCACAGATTTGAAAAGTACCAAGGTGAGGATATCTAACAATATGGTATATGCTTAAATCTTTTAAGTCATACACATGTTGGTACAGGCTTGTACAGTTCCAAATAACCTTCAACCGTTCTTGCCATACGAACCGGTAATAACTAGCATCCATGTAGGCGATGCATTTCCCCTGGCAGCCTACACTTTGAGGATAATCATCCCATCCATTCAGCCCAAATCATGCCCTGTCACAGGACAAGGCTGTAATGTGGGTGTTTTATTACCTGCGCACTGTTACAGCTCGATCTACACATCAGAATTACAGGCCTCTATGAGAGATGTGTGATTGTTTGTGTGATGGATGTGAATTGCTGGATGTTAACGTGGAGTGATGGAAAGTTGTACTTTTGGATAAAAGTTGCCTGTAGCTGGGATTTGTCTGTCAGGATATGAATGAACGAGGAGCTTATAAATGAATGTTACACACCAGTCATGGCCATGTGAATATATGTGTGTACAGAATAAGACACGATATACTTGATACAGTTAAATTACATCTAAAGAGATTGGAGGGATATTGCATTACAAGTCTGCTACTTTATCCACAAACTGTACCAGTATTTCTATCCAGGAAAGAACAATAATTTCACAATTTATTGAAATTCAAAATTTTGTACAAGTTCTAACCATATAGCTGATGGCTAATGTTCTCGACTTGGGAGTGGACTGTTTAATATGCAACATAACACTCAGCTGCAGTCTGATACATGGATTTTACAAATATATGCACCGGCTACTGGGTAGCAGCTCAAAGAACAAAAATGAAAATTCATGACTAGTAGTATAAGTTGAGTGTTGTATGCTTGGGGAATGTTTGCAAGCCCATCCTATTTAACTACCCCTTTATTATTCAGCTAAGGCCACACCAATTTAATTTGTTGGTTCTCGGATTTTTTCAGAAAAAATATGAAGCGACAGGGCGAAAAAAAATAAAAATAAAAACAGGTCTAGGCATCCTATTATAGCCCCAAATGCTACAATATGAGCCATGAAGTCAACAAAAAAGGCTGGGTTAAAATTTAAAGTATAAATTTTGAACTTTTAATCAAACCACTGCATTGATAGATGGAAAAAACTGTAACAAGAAAAGGAATTTCCTCAACTGTTGGGGGCAAAATATGAGCATTTTTTAGTTGATTCAGAACCAGAATCTTTTTTTTTTTTGCAAATCAGAAAAAAATGAAGAGGCGAATCCGAGAACCAACAAATTAAATTGGTGTGGCCTAAGGAAGTAACATAGAGCACACTCTTCAAGGCTCTCAACAACACCATTTCAAACACTTTAATCATCAGTGGATTCTTTTTAATCTTTTACCAAATATCACACGGTAGAATCAATTTCTCTAGATCTTCTTAAGTACCTTTACCACCACGAAAGTCTTAAAAGCACTACTTGACTGTGATTGAAGATCAAATGCTGACCTCGTGCCCTACTTACAGTAATTACACTGCATGTACATACATCATGCTCGGTGGGCCTTCATTTAGTTTTGATTCATCATGTAACAAGGGATTTCAGGTGACCACATTAATTATGTACAACTGTACTATTTAGTCACAAATAGGCCATGATTTGCATAATGATGAATTCATGAAAAAAAAATGTCGGCAAAGATATGGCATTGTGGAGTGTGTCATTCAGAGCTTGACGTTTTGATGACCATCTGTCATCTTTATCAGGGCAATTATGATTGTTTCACTTTACACTGAAGCTAGGTCTGAACTTTGCCTGTCAATCATAAATACCAACCCGATGAGAATATTCAGGGATCAACTTATTCTTTTCCCTTCTTCTTCCCCTAAAACCAGACAACTGACTCAGTTTGGCAGGGAATCTCGCTCCTGGTCCGTGAAAACCTGTTATTTCCCACACTTCGATCAGAAGAGTGGTTTACTGTGTAATCAGAGAGAGAGGAAAATTACATCGTCCTTGCAATCCACCTTCAGAAGGCCGCCAGAACATTCCGAATTGCCGGGCGGTGTGCAATCAACCTCCTCACCCGGGGCTTCATACATACCCTTCAGCATGTCCAATCGTAGATGGAACACAATCATAACCACGCTCCCACTTGCCTATCCGTTCAGGTATGCTGTGATCGAGTAAAGTCAAACTCGTTTTGGACAAAATTTCAAAAGTTCCCACCGGGTCTTGAGGCTGATTTATACTTTGTATTATGGTCACTCCTCTACATTCTGTGGTAATAATCTGCGATGTATGAATAAAATCACCAGTTACATAGCTTGTGTTCATTGCATGAAAACATTTCAATTTGGCTATGAGTGAGACTGAGGGATTATGGGTGCTTGTAACTGTCTGTTTCAGTAATCTCCAAGCAGATTCTGTGGGCCTGGGGAGTCTACATTGTCCGCCTGTATCCACTGGCCTCCCGTAACTGTGGGGCTGGCCAATGGTAACAGAAAGCTGGAGAAGCTGTTACTGTAATGGAGGATAAAGCAGAAGTCGACAATATATTTCTTTAATGCTTTAAAAGCTGTGCATGGGTTTAAGCCGTGCGTGCGGTCTGTGTGGTTGAATTCATCAAATACCTCATCATGCACTACTTCAGAAATACATTGTAGTACATGTATTACCAGTCACAGGACTGCACCTGTTATTTTGATGTCACCGGTAAGTATGGGTACCAGTCATGATTTGAATGCAATGAAGTTGAGTATATACATAATTTGAAAACAGCTATGCAACGCAGACCTTTGTCAAGTTCACCATAGAACCTAGACTAAGTGATTCAAACTTTGGTTTTATTTCAGTCTACATATTGTAATATGTTGACAGACCTGCAGTGATGTTTCAAAAGAATTGATCTTTTAAGTTCTAAGCTGCTAAATTTGAACAAAATAACAAAACTCACAAAGCTGGAATGTTTTTTGGTCATCTGTGATGTCAGCAGCCATTATATAGTGGACACCTATTAACATGTTAAAATACACACTTAAAGTTAACTTTAATTCTCTTGGATACATTATTCGTTTTGTATGTATGACTAGTACTTGAACATTGTACCAGCAGGTACTAGAGCTAAATTAAAATTCAGGACATGGCTCTTCGGCATCCGTTTATGACTTTATGCGACAGAGTTTACCACCTTCCGAATTACATGGTCTGCATGTAATAGGTCGTCTAAGTGCATTCCATAACTTTCATGGAATGACCCACGGCCACCTTGGAGAGCAATACGTTGAATAACAGGTAATACATACTGTGTTCTTCCCAGCTGTATGTCATCTTAACAACCAGTAGAAGCAGTTCATGTCAGCTGTCAGACATTAAACTAGCAGAAAATTGCAGCCAACGATTACAAATGATGGGCAAAGCTCTGGAAGTAAATGTTGTACTTAGCCATTTGTGAAACCTGATTGCTACATAGACCTTTGAGAAATTGACAATTATCAATCTAACCTGCAAATGTTTCCCATAATCTTACACATTATAGTCTAACTGGGCAGTCAGTTGTTCTAGTTATAATACTGAGTTGATTTTATTATCACAGCACACTTCTTTATGGCTTGTTGGTTCTCAGATTTAAAAATCAGTGCTAAAGAACTGCGGAAATCAACATGAAAATGTCTGTACCTAAATGGTACACACAGTTTGAGGGAGTGAAAATACTAAGTACGTAGTCTGATGCAAGTTTTCCTCCTATGCAGCCCTCTGTTTTTATTTTGTTCTCTTCCTGAATTTTTACTTTAAATTGTCTGAGAACCAAGGAAATAAAATGGTATGGCCCTTACCTCCAACACTTATCATATGCAATTCTTACTTATGACTGTAAGGTTACTTACAACATGGAGTAGGATTCAGTTTGATAAAGATTTAAAAATATTCTTAACTAATATGTTGGCTTATCATTATGCATCTTTAAAACACAATGCAAATGATTTTACAATCAAATCAAACTTGCCGAAACTTGCCGAAGGAAGAGAGAAAGAAGATGATGCTGAAACAATTTGCCTTGACCCACATATGAAGACTCATGCAGACTGTCTCAGTAATGGGATAGCTGAAGCTTGCCCCGCAGCTCTAGGATCAGCAGCGTGATGTATCTGGGACAGGTATACAATCAAATGTGCATGCAGAGGGGTGATCCGTTATCAAATACGTATGTGATGCGTTTTTTCTTTCCCCAACCACACTCAATATTATAACTAGTATAAGACTGGCTTCAATAGAAGAAATGAATTTTTACTTTCTAATGGTATAAAGTATAAATCTAAGCCGTCTGTGATAAGAAATTGGCCTATAAGTTGCAGAAACATTTACATTTCAAGTAACCAGTAGATATTGCCTAAAGGGAGAAAGGAAAACCAAGATGCATTTGTAATTGCATCTGTACTTGCAAAGCTCAATACATGTGTATTGAGCTCAATACACTTTGACTCAGAACCAATTCTCATCTTCGTATTTGAATGATATCTATGTAAGGCCACACCAAGTAAATTTTATGGATGACGTCCGCGCGCGCATTGATTTTGGCCTGTTCCTAGAAAAAAAAACCAAGAAATTCTGCTTCCTGTAACTATGACCAAAGAGTCACGACAGTGCTGCAAATCGTCAGATTGACATGGAACCCGTAACGCGAAAACAGGACAGGACGACAACTGCTGTTCCACCTGATTTATTGCTGTTTTGATGATGAATAAAAGACTTCTCGCTTGTTACACTGTGTCACCTCATTCAATTTGTGTCCTAACATGTGTCGTCTCTTAGTATATTTCTAATCTAGGCATCTTGTTTTTTAGGGCCCTTCTTGTTTTTTTTTCGCCCTCTCGCATTAGATTTAGGGTCTCCAAAGGACGTCATCCATAAAATTTACTTGGTGTGGCCTAATCAAGACTTCCCAGAAAGTGTTGAGATAAACTCATACATGTATATGGATCAAATATTCAATATCATAATGCACTGAGAATGCACATAGTACATGTAATAACTTGTGCAGCAATGCTTCAGGGATCCATGTCAAACATGGATAAATCAGGCGATGTCAGCACAGACCAACCTGAGCTGCACAGTCTGTCACACAGGCAACCTTCAGATTTACCCACCAACTTGATCATGCCAGACAGTGTGTCACCTGTGCACAGTTATTCAGCTTCCCCTGGGTAACATCACATATTCTGCCACTGTCACAGGCTTCCCAACATATTATATCAAATGTCTGCAATTTCACCGTTTCCCTCATGAGGGATGGCTTCCTGTGAGTGTCCCTGGCAGAAGTTAAAGCCGTTCTCGTATAGCAGTCGACTCTGTTCAATATTGAGCTGCCCCGACATTCAAGTTTTATGCTATCTTGATATAGTTT
>NW_017803379.1:3358236-3359411 GCF_001625305.1 Branchiostoma belcheri | reverse complement strand
CGGTTATCGACCACAGCTACTCTGAGGACAGAATCAGTTAAGGGGATTTTAATCTCTCGAGACTCATGGAGGGGATATTTTTTACACATCAGCCTCCCAAAGTACACGCACATCTGGCATCCAATTTTACAAGCAACAATTTATTTTACAGTCTGTTGGTAGCTCAGCCATCAAATTTATTGTAGAGCCACATGGACATGGAAAAGGTCAATGTCGCTGAAAGACAAATTGCACAAGGGAAACACCAAATATACCGGAATATTATTGCCTATTATACCTTTATTTAATTTTTGGTTAATTTTTGCAACACCTAGAAAAATAAAAAGTAGCATGTTGCACATGTTGAACAACCAAATTGAAATTAAACAAAACCTTAATCGAGCTAGATTTCATTGATAACAAATAAATGATGTTGTGTATCATATGTCATGTACATGAATTGGTAACAGTTAGCTACTAGTATTTAATCAGATGCATTTATTGGTCAGAAAAACCATAAATTTACTAGTAACCAAAACCTAAAATGAAAGTACAATAAATGTTGTAGCATGTTGTATGACCAAGCAAAATTAATTGCAGCAGATTCGAATGATAACAAGAAAAAAGATGATGTTGGTACCTGCTCTTGCTCTTCCTCCTCCTGCTCCTCCCTCATCAGCCTCAGAGCCTCCTGCAGGTCAGGATTGCTGGCGAACTCTCCCACCTTAAACCCCCCGCTGCTACTGCTGCTGCTGCTGCGCACCGTTGTCCCCCACTCTAGCACATGGTAGGTGTAGAAGTACACCCCCGTCACTGCCAGCAGCCCCAGGAACATCTTCAGCAGGAAGACCCGGTTGTACCGGCACAGTCTGGCCATTGTTCTCGGCTCCCCCGGCCTCCCCTCCGTCGTCATGGAGAGAGGAGATGCAACAGCTGATGTGGCCAGCCGGCTCTCCGCGATGTGTGCGGCTTACGAGAGAGAGCGAGGTCTCACTACTGAGGGATTGATGCTGCTACAGTACTGAAATTACATATTGTCCAATAATCTACCTGCAAGCTGCCGTGACATCTGAGAGGATGATTCCTGCATGGTCCACCTCCACACTCTGCCTCATCTTTCAATTCAAACGTAAATTTTAGCACTGAGATGAAATTGAGAAGAGAGAGAGATCTGTGAGAGAGTCTATCGTCTGCAG
>NW_017803379.1:3327236-3358216 GCF_001625305.1 Branchiostoma belcheri | reverse complement strand
CCCTGCCATAAGGCTCACATAACCATCATCTTAATCTAATTTCACCTTGATGACAGCCCAGTGCAGTTTAGAGCAGCTTTTGGTAGTATTATTTGCGGCGGGGAATTTGTGATGTGCTAATATGGATGGGACGGATATAGCTTAACTAGTGTTGGGTGCTGCTGGAGGGTTTTATCTCAATCACGCACCTTGCAGTGTCACACAGGTGTGGCTAATGTGGGCTGTACAGGAGGGGGAGATTATCATAAATAAAGTTCAGCTTGTTATGAATCAGCCAACGGTGGCAAGAAGAAGGCAATTAACGCGGCAGCAATGGAGACAGACCACAGCGGGAAGTAGACAATAATTAGCTTTTCGCAGCGAGCGGCGTAACAGAAGTATTAAAAACAGCCGCAAAGTATCTCTGAGTCTGAGTACCTGACAGCCAAAAGTTCTTCTGGAATTGAAAAGAGCTAATGATGACAAGGTTATTAATGAGACTCACGTGTAATTATATTAAGTTCAGCCAGACTTTCACTTACTTATTGCTGTTGATAAATGTTCATGTATTGATTTTTATACCCAGATTTCTCCTTCAAAAGTCCCAACTCAGTCACTCTAAAAGTATGCCCTCCTAACAGCAGCAAAGCTCTTGAGGAAAGGCTAAAGAATGTATCACAGTCACTAGGTAAATGATATATAGCTGTGTGCCATTCCCACTGACAGATATTGATGTCTGCTGTACAGGTATGTACTATAATATCTGCTAGACACAAATTGAAGGCATATTTCAGAAAGTTCAAAACAACATATAAATCATAACTCTCCCGATCTGTTTCATGTGATTTTCAGCCATCCCTTTCAATTCCAACTAGTTGCAGTTGAAAAACAGGTACCGGTTGACACCGTTCGCAGTTTAGAAAAGCAAAAAGTACCACCAGAACTAAATTTAAATTGCTACATCTATAAATGAAAGAAAAAGAAGAACAAATTCATCAGAAGATAAAAGCCAGTTTGTACCTGGATTGTTATTTTACAAATTTTTAATTACTTATTAATACCTTAAGTTGCTTCCAAACCTACAATTATTTTACTGTGTCATCTAAATTCAAACCCCCAAAAGGTCTTAACGCAATTCATCACATAGAAAAATGTGTCCAATAAAGTGATATACAATTTCAGTTCTAAACAGTAATTGCTCTCCAGCGCAAGACTCATCAGACCTGTCAGTAAGGAACAGAGATGTCTCCTCTGATCAGAGACAGGGATACTTCATCAGTGCCCTGGCTTGGTCCTTTGGGTGCTGAAGGAGCAGACCAGAGTCCAGTGGAGCTCATCCAACAAAGGTCCAAGTCAATTACAATTATGACCTTGACTTTCCTTCATTTGCTGGAGTGACTCGGGAGACCTGGCACTGCAGGGGTAACTGAACTGTGTGTGCGCACTGTGACAACGTTGTCTGTATCCGAATGAACTATCAAAGGCCAGATTTCCATGGGGAGCATTGATTGTGGAAGCCTGCAATTGGCTATGAGTCAAGGGTACATCTATCTGTTCTAACACAAACTGAGAAGTTAAGTGTGCGGTTATCGACCACAGCTACTCTGAGGACAGAATCAGTTAAGGGGATTTTAATCTCTCGAGACTCATGGAGGGGATATTTTTTACACATCAGCCTCCCAAAGTACACGCACATCTGGCATCCAATTTTACAAGCAACAATTTATTTTACAGTCTGTTGGTAGCTCAGCCATCAAATTTATTGTAGAGCCACATGGACATGGAAAAGGTCAATGTCGCTGAAAGACAAATTGCACAAGGGAAACACCAAATATACCGGAATATTATTGCCTATTATACCTTTATTTAATTTTTGGTTAATTTTTGCAACACCTAGAAAAATAAAAAGTAGCATGTTGCACATGTTGAACAACCAAATTGAAATTAAACAAAACCTTAATCGAGCTAGATTTCATTGATAACAAATAAATGATGTTGTGTATCATATGTCATGTACATGAATTGGTAACAGTTAGCTACTAGTATTTAATCAGATGCATTTATTGGTCAGAAAAACCATAAATTTACTAGTAACCAAAACCTAAAATGAAAGTACAATAAATGTTGTAGCATGTTGTATGACCAAGCAAAATTAATTGCAGCGGATTCGAATGATAACAAGAAAAAGAAGATGTTGGTACCTGCTCTTGCTCTTCCTCCTCCTGCTCCTCCCTCATCAGCCTCAGAGCCTCCTGCAGGTCAGGATTGCTGGCGAACTCTCCCACCTTAAACCCTCCACTGCTACTGCTGCTGCTGCTGCGCACCGTTGTCCCCCACTCTAGCACATGGTAGGTGTAGAAGTACACCCCCGACACTGCCAGCAGCCCCAGGAACATCTTCAGCAGGAAGACCCGGTTGTACCGGCACAGCCTGGCCATTGTTCTTGGCTCCCCCTGCCTCCCCTCCGTCGTCATGGAGAGAGGAGATGCAACAGCTGATGTGGCCAGCCGGCTCTCCGCGATGTGTGTGGCTTACGAGAGAGAGTGGTCTCACTACTGAGGGATTGATGCTGCTACAGTACTGAAATTACATATTGTCCAATAATCTACCTGCAAGCTGCCGTGACATCTGAGAGGATGATTCCTGCATGGTCCACCTCCACACTCTGCCTCATCTTTCAATTCAAACGTAAATTTTAGCACTGAGATGAAATTGAGAAGAGAGAGAGATCTGTGAGAGAGTCTATCGTCTGCAGCGAAGTGCAGGATGAAAAGGGGGGCAGATTGATGATGTGTATTGGAGGAAGCCGGGTAATAGCCAGCCGCGGCGCTTTGGGAACCGCCAGGCGACCGTAACGTTGATAACCCAGAGGGAGTCTACAGTTGTACGTGCGTCTGTGCCAGCTCTCTGTGCGCCTCGAAGATTATCTGACCCCGAGGTCACGAGCTCCATTCGCCAAGATTCTCAATGACGCCCGAGGACTCTCTAAATCCGGCATACGCGAGGAGGTAGATTATCGACTGCGCTGCGGCGGGGTGTGCATTGTAATTTTGAGTAGCAGTTTAGTTATACTTGGAATAATTTCACACTGCCACCCCCCACCCACCATTCCTACTGCGATTCAAAGGCGCGTTCTGCCTTCCTGCCATGCCCCGGTCGTGCCAGCCTAGATCAGGGGTCAGATCTCTTTTGTGACAGAGACACAAGAACCAGCGAGTTAGCAATCCGGCCACGTGGAGCTGGGCAGCAAAGATTTATGGAAGACAACACTGAGATGTCAGCTTTGGCGATGCCATCTTTGATCCCTTCAGATCCCTTCTCAAGCATAGACTAGTCCATTGCTGATTTAGGTATTCTCAAAGCGCGCAATAATGTGTGCAGCATTCACTAAAATGGCGCAAACAATATCCAAAAATATAAGAAATATTTACTATTAAATTCCATTCTTAAAACAAATGAATTGTCCTTTTCATTATCTATTGAAAAGACATGTTTTGTTTTATCTCACCCCCGTTCTCTAAATGTAGCTAACCATGTGAATATAATTGACCAATCAGAGTCGAGCAGTATTCGAGTTTGAAAACATGGCGGAAAAAGAGGGCACAAACAGCAAGTCTGCGGCAGGTAAAAATGTTTTCCTGCTCTTTAAACCGCAAAAGAAAGTATTTAGCCGATCGTTTAAGAAAGTGTTTTACTGGCAGCTACTTTGAGACTAATTTTTTGCTGAAACTTCATGTTATTTTTACTGTTGAAGACAATTGTGTGTTGACCAAGCGGCGTCATGCGCCATGTTGAATAATTTTTATCCGTTTGCGTTTATATAGCCGAAAGCATTGAAAGAAATGCCAGCCAATAATTTTGCGAGTTTAATTTATTTTATTCCAAACAGCTAGTTTGATATTTCTTCACAGTGAATTGCTTACGAACAGAGATAATGCTGGGTAATCTTGAAGGAAGCCCATAATTTCTGAAGTTGTAGAAATTATACTTTTATAGAGCAATAAAAATTTTGAGGTAAATTCATAACATGCTTGCTGAATATTTTTTCCCACACAGAGCTACGTTTGGAGCAGCTACAGAAGTGGCGTGAGGCTAGAGGTCGGCAGCACAAGCCGGGAAGGGAACCCCTGACTCCCGGTATTATACAACACGGCACCAAGGCCAACCTTCCACCCTCAAGGACAACCTCTACCAAGTATGACTCCCTGGCCTGAGCTTGAGAAAGTCAATTATAATTCTGCCTACACTATTGCATAGGGCCACACTGAGTTATGAATACTTATTCAGTTATACCTTACCAGTACCAAAGATTTTATGCAGGTTTTAATTCTGCTTTTAATTCTGCCTAGGATTTTTCTTGGATAACCTCCTTGGACTACCTGTAAATGTCATTTCAGAAAAAAAAAACAATTTTTGATATATAATATAGTCAGTTCTGCCATTTTGTGCCAGTTTTGTGAAATTGATATTTAATCTGCAAATAATTTTCTTCCAGTTAAATTGAAAATTAATTCAAAAGTAAATTGACTTTATCCATTTCAGGAAATCATCTGCTGTCAAAAGAAAACAGAAGGAAAATGCAGCACAGGAAGACAGGTGAGGAGCCAGGGTAACAAATGTGCATGGATGGTCCCTGTTGTTTTCCTTTGTCTCATTATTAGGCTTGCCTTTTCCTCTATATTATAATTAGTAGTGTAACTGGAATCTGTTGTGGAAACATATTGAGTACTACATGCAGGAATTTACCTTGGGCAATCTTTGAGTTTGAAGGAATGATAGTGAAACTTGAAATTGAAAGGTTCAAGTGGCAACATGTTGATTTCATGATGTATGTTTTTATTTTTAGCTATCTGGAGAGGTTTGAGCAGTGGCGTAGTGAGAAGAAAAAGAAGCAAGAAAGGGAGAGTACAAGGTACATCTGGTTATCTTTGCCTTCTTGGTTCTTGACTTGAAATTGGATAGAGAGACATGAAGTACATGTACTTATGAGAAACTCAGAAAGGGAAAAACCAGTTGAATAGAAGCTTTATAAATAAGCCGTGTTCACCTTTCTACACATCAGCAGCCGCTTGTTATACATTCAGTTACGGACAACCATTTCATCAAAACTAGTATGTTTTGTAAGATCCATGATAAATATTTTGAAAACATACTCCTTTATATACGATAGCTCCTACTACAATGTACAAATGTATACTCAAATAGGTTTAATATTGAGACATCTCTGACTCTGTCTGTATTTGCAGCAAAAGACCCCCGTGGCGGCCGTGCAGTGCCAGTAAGACTAACCTGCTCTCCCAGCCCCTGACAAGGTGCTGTAACCACCACCACGGGGCTACAACCCGCAGCAGGAAGAGACTGGCCATGGACGCAGGGGCTGCAGCTGGTCCTGGTGCTCAGAACAGCGCCAAGGATCAGGACAACCAAAAACTGCACATTGAGGACAACCAAGAAGTCATGCCACTGGCACACAATGATGTGGACAACACTGCAGAACTACAACCATTGGAAAATGTCGACATTGAGTTCAACCAGGACAACCTTGCAAAATTCGGCAATGATGGGGACAACCACGAGGATCCAGAAAACATGAAAGAACTGCAACCACCTGTGAACAACATGGAGAACAACCAGGACAACTTCAAAGAGTTTGATCCAGAAGTCATTCCCCAGCTTGGTATCCTGGAGAACAACCAAGAAGATATTCCAGTAGAAGAAGAGGAGGAGGAGGATGGAGCTCAACCTAACCACATGGCAACTGAGCATGATCTAAGTCAGGACATGAAGCAGGTAACTTTTGAAGAACAGTTCACAGAACTAAGCAGTCCAGGTGCTGAAGACCTGACAGATGACACCACAGCACTCCCTCCTCACCCAGATGCCCTGAATGTTCCTGAAACTGAAACTGCAGCCAACACAGCTGTGACACCACTCATACATGTTACTGATGGGGAGGCTGGTCTAAACATGGAGAATGGAACTGACAGTCAAGAGGATGATGACGACTTAGACATCATAGCAGCAGCAGCAGCTGTACCAAAGAAAATGTCGATGAGGTAAGAAATATTATATAACATAGTTCTTTCAAATTGATGTACTCAAAGATGCATTATTCTGTGTTTTTGGTATTTGTTATTAGTTGTTTTGGTACATAAACACAAATGCTTCCAAAACTATGAAACTTGTTGTGCTTACCAAGTTCCATGGTGTGGTTTGTTCACAGACAAAAGCTAGAACAGTGGCTGAAGGAAAAGGGGAAGACACCATCCAGGTTCAACAGTATCCTGACCTTCAGGACCCCGGCTCCAGGGTCTGCCCGGAGGAAGCTGAGGAAACGGAGAAGTGCTGCGCCCTTCTGGCCAGGCCTGGAGCATGCTGGGAAGGAAGAGGAGCATGCTGGGAAGGATATAGTGACCTTGGAGTTGGAAGCCATCTTCCGGGAGTGTATGTCTGCAATTGATGAGGTGAATTTACTATATTACACTATATTTTGCAACAAATATTTCATCTCTGTTTTCATAATTTTATGACATATTAGAATACTATAGTCTTTTATAAGCCTCTGTACTCCACAGCTGGCAAGCAACAATGATGCAAGTATTTGCTTTGATCTAAGACACTACCATTGTGTTTGAGTCGCTTGACAATTGTGTAAAGAATTTGTTGACAGACAAGCACTGGACAGAAGAGCTAGAGTGGAAAGCAGTGGTGGCTCGCATTGTCAACAGATGTTAGAGGCGATGATGATGAAAAAATTTGTCAGAAAAAATGGCCCAAATGTCTGTTCTCCTTGTGTCCAGGGTTACCCATCAGACAACATCAGCGGTATCCTGGACACTGTGTTCAGCTCCATCCCCCAGTGTGTGCAGCACTCCCAGTACTGGCTGTGCCGGGCCAGGCTGGCCGAGGCGCAGGGGGACGACCACCGTGTGGTGTCCATGTTTGAGATGGCCGTGACAGCTCATGCTGAGGTAGGGTAGCATTGGGAAAGGCCCAGTGAAGGCTGGAATCCAGGGCTCTAGTCAAAATACTTTATTACATACCTGCACTGGTGCAGGTAACATCTTCAGCTCCAGACAAATGTTACCCGCACCCAGTGACTCAGAATTTATGAAAGTATGGATCACAGTAAAACCTGTTCAGAACCCATTTTCATTATTTCTTTCATTATAACTTCGTAGGTGGTAACAGTCAATGCAGAAATTAAAATTCCACATACAGTGTATATGTTTATGATCCCAGCGCACAGACTGGTGTAGGTTAGGTGCAGGATCTCAGAAATGAATAGAATATTGAAATAATCCCTAACATTCCCTCCCACAGCCCTATGAAGACATCAAAGATGCCCTGACAGCCTTTGTGTTGAGGAAAGAGGCAGAGCTGTCTCAGAGTCCGCAGGCCCCAGAGGATATAGATGGGATAGATCACGTGCAGCCTACAGTTTTGTTCAAGACCCCGAGAAGGAGATCTGCCTTCCCCAGGTGAGCTTCTTATTCGACACCTCCAAGCTAATATAGGTAGTTTATAATGTAGGGTATTTTAGCACTATCTAGTATCTACACTTTCCAAAGAGCTACAGTGTACTGTACTGTGTAGACTGTAATTTGACTTGTTCTGTATTCCAGGTTAGACCAGGGAGCAGCGTTTGACTCCTCCATGAAGATGTACTCAGTCACACCACTCTTTAGAAGGCAAGTATATATCACTCACATGTGTTGTTTTATGTTCTAAAATGGTAATGTAATGGTGTAAGAGGTCTTGATTATTAGTACATGTAATCCACAACAATTGATACACATTCTTCGTTTCATGACTGTTGAGTATAACTGGTCTTGTCAGAAAAGACAGGCTTCACAGACTTTGCAATAGCACAAATATATCCCAAGTGCCCTGCTGTAAAGGGGCATTAACATATGTGTGTGACAAGGGTTGTATATATTTTTTTTGAATTGATATGATAAATTTTCAACAGTAATGATGAAACTCTGGCACTTGCACTGGGGTAATGTTGTTAATGCTTAATTCAAAATTTATTCCAGGGCCCATGGAGTGCTCAGGAAAGCTGCGGCAGTCCCGGTAGCAAAGGTGGCTCCGATCGTGGTGACCCCGGTGCGCCGCTCGGCCCGGATCCACCGTGCCTCCGCCCTCCATCCGCCAGCGCTGCGTGAACATGATCCCTGCGTGTCGTCTCTCGCAGACGTGGCCGAGGACGAGTTTGTCCTGCGAGCCAACAAGGCGCTGGTAAGAGAGTCCTCTGTGGTGAACAGTGATGACAGTGTACTGAGGTGTCCGTGAAGTGGTACAGTTTCACTGCACAAATCCTATCTTTGAGCACATCTTTAGCTAAACTTTATGCAAGTGAAGAAACAAAACATATATGTGTGTTTTAAGGTGTTCTTATTCCACTTAGAGAATAGATTTTGTGCAATGTTTGTCTCACTGGAAAAGGAGATAACAGAATGGAGAAATACAAGACTTACATTGGACTCTGAACTGGTGAACTGCATAATCACCGTGGTTTACTGCAGTTTGAGTAACTTGATGATGTTCCCTTTTAACTATGAATTTGATGTATGTCGTCATAAGTACTAGTAGTATGCCCGTTTTTAAGGTCTTAGTATATTGATATGAAATGAAATACAAGTATGTTTGCAAAATTTATCAAAGCTCTAAAGGTTGAATTGCCGATCAGTGCGATCACAGACATTACACACAGGCTTGTGCACATTTACTGAAATATTACTGTTTTTCCTTATATTCTGCTTTATATTCAACAACATTTGCTATTATTACACTTTCTCTGTGATGTTTGAAAGAAGAATGTCTAAATCCATAAACAGATAACATGTATATGAAGAGATATATTATTAGAACATAGCTGCAGATGATGTATATGTTGTACATGTAGTCACAACCAATTAGACCTTACGGTTAGTATTACATCCCATAAGAACATCTGTAGCAGTTGCTTTGCCTTGTACTGAAAGTAGACAGTGTAAGACCAGTTATGTGTTATCTGTAAGCTGGCAGGGACAAGCTAGGGTGTAGTGATTAGGGTTTGGCCTGTACATGTCCCATGTGTCTGCTTGATCCAGATAATCCCACTTTCCTCGGTCTGGATCCGCTGTAGGGGTGCTGGGATTTATCTGGTACTAGCAGCCATCCATGGGACTATGGCCTGCCTGTGTAGTTGCTGCTTTAAGCACTTGGAAATACACAAATGTACATGCTTCTAGAACATACAAATGAACTTGATCTATAATATTTTATGCAAGCATTTCATTATTCCACAATACTTTATCTTGTGTATTGAATTGCTTTTATTGAATGGCTAAACGTTTGGTCAGGGTATAGATAAGTAACTTTTAGTACTACTGAGGTTCCTTTAGTTTATACCGTAAAATATTCTAGACTTAGTCATCACTTCGTGCATGGCATACTACTATTTTTAGAATGAAGAAAATAAATTGATTAAAAACTGCTGTTATCTTTTATCTGGTTTATCTAGCTATCTGCCAAGAGCTTCACGAAGCGGAATAACAAAATGACGACATTGCCACGATTTTGCTTTGGATATAATAAGAGCGACCTCTAGCAGTCAAGAGAATAAATGCAGCAAATCATTCTTGGTAATCAATGCTGCCCTGGCCAATCATAATTTAGCAATGTTTGCTGTGTGGGAACACCAATGAATTTATCCGTACGTCACCATACTGTTTCGCCAGAGGCAATGGCAAATACCAATTACATGTACTAGATTTGAAATTTTCAGTTTTCATTGTTACCCTTTGTAACATGTTAGTAGTTCTTAGTTCTAGGTAAGAAAATACAACAATCCAGTATACGATTGTCAATAAAAGCTATAGCTACACAGGCTGTACATTGACCCTACAAAAGTACGTCGAAATTTTATGTGAATAAAGTGGCCTTCAAGTCACCAGGTTGATTTCCTCCACATCTTCTACCTCCATATCACCCGTCTCTTCTGTGATATGAGCAGGAATAACAGGAAGTCAGTTTCCTAGTTTTAATGCAATGGTTATGTAGTGATTTTGAAATGTCTAACAAAATCTATTCAGTTGCTTGAGTTACAGTTTTCTTGTGCATCTCATTACCTGGATGATATCTAACTTTCATCGAAGGTTCTGAAAATGATTTTACTGTACCTCGAACTCTGAGTCTGGGTGTCTCTACGTCATAGCTGACATGCGCAGTGCCCTGGTTGGGACACGCCCATGCTTGGCCTCCTACGAATCTATTACCGCTGGGGGGTGAGCATGACGTGGTTTTGTCGTCAACCATGCCTGTTGTAATACAAAAGGACAAAGTTTTTCTTAAATAAACTTGTCTTTGTAGTTTTTTTAAATATCGCGCGTTATTTTCATGTATCTGACAAGCTACAGGTCAAAGTTGATGCCAATTGTAAAGCGCCTTTTTAAAAGTATATGACGTCGTTGAAAACAGGCATGTTAACATGTGTGAGAATGGTATTCAGCACCAAGGACAGGTGTGTTTACCTGTGTATGTGTTAGTTTTCTGCCTTTGGCATGATATGGGGTGAGTTCAGCAACATGTATTTGCTGGTGGATAGTGTTCAGCACCAAGGACAGGGATGTACAAACTTATGTAAAGTCGTTCAAAACTAGAAAGGCCGACATTTGCTTTGGAGCAAATACAGCAATGGCTTCACCACATATGGCAGGGAAAGAATGAGAAACACAAGGGAAAACAATGCTTTACATTGATATAACTATAGTATGAAGTAACATACAACTAAGACTACAACAGTTGGATAGCTATTCCCTACATTATTGGTTCGGATTTTTAATTGCATAATGCAAACTGTTGATTTACAAGAAAAAAAGAAGCGTTCATGCCCCGCATTCCAATGCTGGAGCAGGAAAGCCTAAAATACCTACCAAAACACTTGAATACAGACCTACTGTCAGTATGGAATGGATCTGAGCAGGTATTAATTAAGTTAAGCCAGTTAAATCCCAACAGCCAATCAGCAAGGAGAATAGAGGAAAGCTGCATGCCTATTGGTTGATGCCCTGCATTCCATTGTGATGACTCATGCCCAAATGTGGTAACACTGCACACTAACTCAGTAATACATTTGCTATAACACAGCCAAAAAACTCAAATAAAACCATTCTAAAAGCCTGTATCACAATAATTCAAAAAACGCCTAGGGGTATTTGCCCACTGTACCTCCATACCAAATTTCAGGACCTTGGGCCCTAAAATGAAGAAGCTGAATCCATTTAAAAATGGCAGGAGAAGAAGAAGGAGAAGGAGAAGAAACATCAGAAAACGCAATATGGGTTCACCACCACTTCGTGGTGTGGTGAACCCATAACAAATGGTTTGAAGCAAAATGACTATTCAACGTTGGTCAATGAACTGATTATAGATAGGATAGGACGTATGCTCAAACTTTCTTCCAAAATGTCTTAATCTTGTTGAACTGTAACGTTACTCACCCGGCAGAACCTCTGCCACTACAGGTATGTTCTCATGTGGCGGTGACGTCATGGCGACCACCGCGTCCTGTGTCTGGGCTTTCATGACAAGGTTCTGTCTCTCCGCGAAGGTCATTTTCACAAGCAGGCGAGATGTCCTTTGAAAACATGTAGAAGCCATAAAAATAAGTGTATCTTTGTAAATGCTTGTTTGTTTGTTTGTTTGTTGTCTTTCGTGTCGATTGTTTTCTTGTACATAATCAAAAATGATGTTTGGAGAACAACAAAGAATAGTATATGTTTGTAAATGCTTCTTTGTTGTCTTTCCTGTTGACTGTGGTCGTGTGATCATTGAAAACGATGTTTTAAGCACAGACATTTTCCATCCGATCATTGTGGACCATATCTGGGCGGTGGCAGAACAGAAAATGCTCGAATAAACACACAAGTGAAACACTAAGAAGTTCTAGAACAACATGAACAAGATTCCACCGTACCGTCTCACCTGTTTTTCTTGATATTAGACTCCAACTGACCCCCTATCACACCGTCATCTTCCAACTTGAACTTCTGGTACCTGAATGCGATGGGGATCTCACTGTCGGTGGAAAACGCGCCTTTTCTGCCGTCCACGCTCACTTCCACGTCCAGGCCAGTCGCGTAGAACACTTCTGTAATGATGTACACGGAGCTCACCGTGCCAAATTCCCCGTCATCGTCTCTTAACCGAACCTCTTCACTCGGATTCAAGAAAATCGTCTGTTTTTCCACGTCTGTGACCTCCATGTGTATCATTTTCCCCTTGTTGTGAGAACTGTGGCCGATCGAGAGCATCTTTCCCGGAGGAGGTTTCTTCCAGTATTTGTCCGTTTGTGGCTCGAGGCCCAACTTTATACACTCCGGTAAGTAGACGCACAAGTCATGTAGTTTGCCCACGGCCCGGAAGGAGGCGTGGTGATGCACAGCCTTTTCCACGAAGGACTGGTGGTCCTTGACCAGGACTGTGGCCAGTCCGAAACAGTGCGCGTTTTCCAGGGTGGATACGGTGACCACGTGGTCACCCAGGAGCTCCGAGACCATCACAGACCCGGCAAGCTTCCATGCCAATTCGGGATCGGCGCCGATCAACTTCTTAAACATGTCGTTGGTTAGAAACTATTTTCGGATGTTGTCGGTTGTGTAGGGATGAAGTAATCTGCTTAATGTGTGTGAATAGGTCGGAGTCCGAAGTGATTATGCCCAGTTTGTCTTCTGTTTGTGTTAACAAGTGTCAAGGAACGTTTTACCAAGGTTACCATTATTCTGACGTATTTGACCTCAGATGACCTTGACGTCGGGGTTTGATGGGAAGGCGTTCCTTCTTCTTCTTCTTTTTCTTCTTTCTGTTGAGGAAGCCGCCTTCAGCGGTTTGAAGATTCTGCTTCCTATGGTGGTGGGTGCATGCCGAGGAGGTCAGATTTCACAGCTTGCCCCTAAACTCCTCCAGAGAGGAGGAGAGGGCAATATCTGCGTCCAGAGTGTTCCAGTCAGGTATTGTTCGCGGGAAGAAGGAGTTCTGTCTGTAGGAGGTCCTACTTTGGGGCACTCTGTAGGCAGCAGGGTGTGACTGTCTAGTGGCCCTTGTCTGGACATTGGGGGTGGGTCTTATTTGCATGTTTATGCACAGTGCACCGGTGTGATACTTGTAGAACGTTGTAAGTCTAGCCAACCTACGCCGCTCCCGAAGTGGGGTCCACTGGAGCTCTTCCAGCATGTTGTTTACGCTGGAGGTGCGTCTGAAGCGTTGGCTAACCCAGCGGGCGGCCCTCCGCTGCACCTGTTCTAGCCTGTTTATGTCCTTTGCTATGTGAGGGTCCCATACGGGACTGGCAAACTCGACGATAGGTCGGACCAAAGTGAAATACGCGATTTCTCGAATCCTTTGTTGTTACACTTTAATGGTACCTTTTGTTTATTTGTGTACAATGATTTGCTGTCTTGATGTTTGTTACTGCACTGTAGAAGGAACGTTTGTAACGTAGGGTCGAATAAAACGTGCGCATGTAGAAAACGGAACGGGGTGGTAAAAAGGTAACGTTACTGCTGATTGCAGGCTAATTGTGAAATGTCGTATGCAGATATGTGCACTGTCATTTCCTGATATGCCGCTGGATGGTGTTCAGCACCAAGGACAGGGACGTTTGCCTGTGTGTGGATGGTGTTCAGCACCAAGGACAGGGACGTTTGCCTGTGTGTGGATGGTGTTCAGCACCAAGGACAGGGACGTTTGCCTGTGTGGTCAGGCGAGTTTACATTTGTGTGGATGGTGTTCAGCACCAAGGACAGGCATGTTTTGCTGTGTGTGTTCAGTACCAGGGACAGTCATGTTTATATGTGTGGATGGCATTTAGCATCAAGGACTAGTGTGTCTAGTTGTGTGGATAGCATTCAGCACCAATACAAACATGTTTACCTATGTGTGTGTTTGTTTGTTTGTTTACTGCCTTTTGTCATATGCAATGAACCGATTGCTATATTGATATATTGCTACATTGTCAAAAAGCAAGTTTTATTTAGCATCACAAAGGAAATGATATGGAAGTACAGTTGAAAGGTAATATCAGCAACAGCAATAGCATTAAAACATCACACATGTTTAAAAACAAACTATATCTAAACGCCTTTCTTGGGTATATTAGAAGTTGGATCTATACACCACATAACATAATTGAAAAAGCCACATCTATGCAAATTCAAATCGCCCATAGTAGACTGCAAGGGAAATAGCTGATACCTTAAGATATGCTAATGTTATACCATAAGTGATATTTTGCAAAGCTTTTGTCTTGATGCTGTATGTCTATTTTATAAAAACAGAGTTATAGACATTCTATGCCTTACAGTAGATCACTCTTACTGTACTCACTCTAATTACAGCAGCACACTCCAAAAAATTCCATATTCAAAACAGTAATGCATTGCCCTAAATATAGTAATTTGGTCAAAACATCAAATGATTAAGCCTTACTTACCATCAAAAAAACATGATAGAATTTTCACTGGTTAACGTTCAACTTCTAGAACAAAACCACTACAAGTACTTATGAAAATCTTACATTACACATGTCATTGTATGAAATACATACTATTACGTAATCACACATAATTTGGCACTACCAAACTGCCTGTATTGCATTCTTGTTTTTTATAGTGTATACAACATGACATGATGGAGATAAATGATCATACATTACATTGACACATGGTGAATCAAACATCCAAATGTTCTCATTGTTGTAAAAGATTAGAACTAGAAGTTGCTGTCTAACATTAACTTTCATGATTGCACTTTTGCTGAGGATGAAGAGAAATTCTAGACCTACTCACTTCAACTCAAAACATGACATATAAGTTGAAATAAAACACTAGCTTGCAATATTACAATACTTGCTTTTAACTAAAATTCTGCTAAAGTATTTTAGCTGACAGCTTTTTTCCAGTGTTATAATAAACGTCGTAAGTTGTCAAACTGTAAAAACTTTAAGAATCTGACAATAACCACTCAATTGAGAGAGACCTATTTGATATAACTTTTGAAGTTTGTTTTTCAATAGGACCCATACCATGCCAAACAAGCAAAGCAACAGAAAGTGTCATCTTAGCACTGTCACTGTACCTCTTACCAAGGTGTGCCCTCCTTTGACACTTGTCTATCTCTGCTATTCACCTTCAAAATCATCATAAAGAGTAGCCAACGTCATTAAGCATTGAACAAGAAAGAAAACAATCTCTTACAGAGAAGTGAATCATGTTTGTTCCACTGGTGATTCCTGATCAGCTGTTTCTTGTTCAGGTGTTTGGACAGGTGTTTCCTGCACAGGTGTTTCTTGGACAGGTGTTTCCTGAACAGGTGTTTCCTGTACTGGTGTTTCCTGCAAAGGTGCCGGTACTCTGTTTGTTGCCCACCTCTCCGGTAACGGTTGCTTCCAGCCGGCAGGATACAGCACACTGACATTGAGGGGTTTGAAGTAGCCAAGCCTGTGACTGGAAAGAAAATTGCAGAATTCAATATATTGATATTACTAATGTTACATGCACTTGAACAAATTGGAGGTATTTATGACATTCTTCAGATGCTCAAAACTCAAAGCAGAGATTAGAGCTATTTTTCATATTGCACAAAAAATATGTAACGACGTAATTTTGCAGGCTAAAAATAGTCAGGCATGGTAATATGAAAATATGATAATATAAATATATCAAAAGTACTTCAAGCCTTGCTAGGTGGCATGTCACATGGGCAAAATGTATTTGTAGCATGTTGGTTATGTACTTGTTGTTAAAAATACCAAGACAGGATTAAAACGTGTCTGACTTATGATGGGCCCAGAAGTATCTTGCTGAGCTCTATCCTCACCAGGACATCTCTAGGGCCCACGTGAGAACTTGCAGCACTCGTGAACATGGCACTAAAAGCCCCTACATGTTTGACAAGTGCATGCTTCATCTCTATCTATCTCTTTTACTCCCAGATGTATGAATGTCAGGGTCACTCTGCACCACTTTTGCAGCTTTTAGGCAAGCATCTCTTCAGTCAGGTTTGATGTTGAGGCCTTTTAGAGATGCTTGTCAGGCGGTCATTGAACATGTTTTTTTTCTCATCTAGCACGACACATTCCCACACTTTCCCCAACACCGGAGGCTTCATGTAATGGTTTTGGAACACCAACTAAAAGGTTGAGGTTTTGACTCTGCTGGTAGTGGAATTGTTGGGTCATACTTTGCACACCCCATTGCCCCCCATTCAACAAGCAACATTTCCAAAAATTTGGTCAAATGAAATGCAGGAAAGACAGAAGCTGGCTAGAACACTGGTTGGCAATGCTAACATTGTGTACCAAGAAAACAACATGAACTTTCATGCTAAGCACAAAACGACTTACAAGTCTGGCTCTCCGGATGCAGCCAGGTCCTCCCTGGGGACGGGGTACAGGGCAAGGTAGCGCCGCTCGCTGTTGGACGTGTTGTGGATCCCGTAGGCGTTCATCCACCCCAGCTGTGGCGGGATGTAGTCCCACGGGATGAAGGCCTGGCCCGTCCAGCGGCTACCTGTTCTCCGGGCGGTGTACTGCAGGGGAAGTTTTGTCTGAAAAAGCATTTTAACATCTTGTTAGCTTCCATACAAGATTTGATATGAATCCTACAGTCATTTGCTCAAATAAAGTATCAGAGTACTTGTAAGTTCTAACTTACCTCGATCAGCTGCCTGGATCCCTGCAGACGGAGGACTAGATGGTGTCCATATCTGAAGATATAAATAATTCACTTCATGAGAATCAATACATCTGTGTTGGTTCTTTTTAAAAATGTACCATGTAGAGGTTTAGCATCTTCTACTATTTTATTCTGAACTTTGTCTTTGAATCCAGTTGAAGCACTATGGTCATGTAGTTATGGCAAGCCTGAAGTTTCTTCAATTTATCACCCAGAGCATTCAGTCAAGCACAGTCAAAGAAATACATAAATCAATTTAAAGACAGTGCCCTATGCTAATCCATACTATGATAATCCATACTTACGGCCCAAATTCCACCTCTAGGTACCGATCTTCTGGTCCAAGAAAGAAAATCTCAAACACTAAAAGAGAAAAAAATCAATTTATAGTGAAGGGTATTACAAAATGTAACTATGGGGGGATGGAGACTGTACAACAGTCACTTATCATAATAACATTTAGTTTTGCTGTCCCAGTCAAATTTTTCTCTTAGTCAATTATTAGGCAGTAATTTTCCCATTTTACCAGCATCTAGTGTATAACTAAGGGCCATTGTTGGAAAATAGGTCAGAATGTGAAGGAAAGCAGACTTCTTATTAAACAATAATACGACCTAATTATCTTCCACGGAGAGTGCTTTTTGCTTCTTCATCAATCAATTTACCTTAACAACCTCATATCAAATACTTGGGGTAGGTATGATAAACGGATGTCATGTGCTAAATGATACAAACAGCGTAAAATGTTTTCTGAATGAAGTATGTCTCATTAGAGACTAGGCCATACATATCTTTCATTAAATGGGTCACCCAGATAGAACTAAGGGAACTAACTAGGACTGAGCTATACAACTCAAGTGATTCTAGTCCATACAATCGATGAATCAGATGGTCCCTGTCAGCATGTGTGCATGACTTGGTGTGAGGTTATAGGAGCTGGCACTGGAGATAAGAGTACTTTTAGTGCATTTGCAACCTTGCTGGTGGGTTAATATGCTGGAGGGTGGTCACACTGACCGAAAGAGTTCTATTAAAGGGGAGGATCAAAAGTGAGACACAGCAAGCACATTAAATGTAGCGCACCAGCACGGACCTGAATTTCCATGTTGCATCAGCATTTTGGACATTGCACGTCTGCTATGAAGCTATGCACAATACATTATGGGTTTCGCGCAGGTGCATTACGTTCTGCTGATGTGCTAACAGAGTAGTGTTTCAGGGTCTACCTTCGTAGTTCCACAGTTGGTCGAAAGGCTGTCCTGGAGGGCCAGCTGGTGCAGGGTCCACTCCGTAGAACGGCAGATCCATGTTAACCTACAGCAGGTGGAGAAAAACATGACTTGTTTCATGCTTCACCTCAGTTGAAAACGTCTGTTTTACTAGTATCTTTTTTTTGGTCCAGATGGGAACTGCATAGTAGTCAACCACCTGTATTTTTGATAACAGGTGGTTGGCTATTGTTTACTGTCTAAGATATAAAAGTTTAAAACATAATGATCTTGTTTTTCTTCAAGCAAGGTTCAAGTACAGTTGTCCAGCACAACAAGCAGTTTAACCAATGACAGGATGGCAATTTCTGTTAGTGGTGTTGTTTCTACTTTTTTGGAGGTGGGCGGGGCTGTAGCCTCTACCAGGCTTCAGCGGTTGCTGGCAAGAGTAGAAATTGGCCAAGTGGACAGATAGTTAAACGGCAGGGAAGTTGGTTCGCTAAAGGAGTATAGTTTTTAGCTCTGGCAATCTGTCTATTTGGACAATTTCTACTCTTTCACGCCAATCTGAAGCCTGGTAGAGGCTATTTCCACCCCACCATCCAATGGTAAGAGTGATGTATACATACCGTGAGCCCCGGTACGGGCGGGTCAGTGGGGGTGCTCCCCGGCCTCTCCCCCGACTCCAGGCTGAAGTTGAGGGGCTGTGCGATCGGTGTGCTGTTCCAGGTGGTGGTGATGCTGAAGTTCAGGTACGGCTCCATCCTGTGAGGGCAGACAAAACACAGAAATGCTCTTTAATTTAAACACAAAGGGGCGAGTAGTACAGTCTCCTGGCTCCCGGGATTCGAACCTCGGGCCGCCAGCTCACGAACCCAACACACTAACCGCAAGGCTTAAAGGCCCGGACCCACTAGACTGACCAGTTGTGGCGCTTGAACCCGGCTGTTACACTCTATCCTTCTTTTCGTGAGTTTAATAGCTGGGGAGACACTAAACGTAACTGTTTCATTCAGCTGTGGAATGAACCATTCAATAGTTCCGGGTGAGTAGCGAAGTTTGTCAACAAACCGTCCTATCTCGGCCAATTTTTCCTTCCTAGCTCAGATTACAACACCTGTTCTACTCATACATTTTTTCAACGGCATCTTTGTCGAAATGTTCCCAAACTGTACTTTTTTCTTTGTGCAAAACTTTTAGGTCACCTGTAAATAATGAATGGAATGGTCCATAAAGAAGCCAACTTCCGGATATGCTGGGGTCGATTGACTTCACGGGTTTGTGTACACTGCTTGAGTAATAGTTATAGTCCTCATATTATATCACTTATACTAGTATTTTCCCCAATGGCCGTTCAGCACTGCAGAGATCTAAACCAATTTTTTTCAATACTTTACATTGACATTTAATAAGCTATCTTTTCTCTGTAAAGTTTATGGCTATATATGAGTTTATTAATCGCCCTTTTTTTACTGGCGCAGATGTCCTATATTTCCGCACCCACACTAGCCTTAATGGTCTCGCCAAAGCGTCTGTATTATCATTTCACAGTCGGCTTCAACAGCCGCGACCTTTAAAAATGCAGCACAGGGAATTCGTCTCAAGTGGTGATTAATTGGCGAGTGAGTAAACTATCGATTTTGTCATCTGTCGAAAAATCTCCCGGAGCCGGAATGTTGATTGATTTGCAGAACTGCTAAACTAAAACGAACGCTCGCTACTTCTAATTCTTGACCTGTGGTCGATCCATTTTCTTGGGGCTTTTAGAAATTCTTGTTTTGCCATTTTCAGACCAACAAAAAACGTACATTTTGGGGCTCTGGAGGCCTGGTATTACACCCAAATGATCTGAAATTCATCATCAACTGTCAAACTAAGCGAACGCTCGCCACCGGCCCCTGCAGCCTGCCATGCGGTCCCTCTAGGCGTAATCCGGGGTCGAGGGAGAAAACCACCACGGTCTTATCTACCGATATCTGCTGGAGATAAGGCCGTCCGTCTATCGATTCTTGCCGCTTATCACAAAGTCCTTTTACGCCTGAACGGTGACAGATATAACAAATGACATTTTTGCAATCTGGAAAATGCCAAAATTTGTACCAGTGTATCAATTTTCAGGAAAAATATTGATGTTTAAATTTTGTCCAGTTGCCCTTGAAAATATACATGATCATATATGCTTAGATCTGAGCCCAATGCACAATACATCTTTAATTGGCGCTACCAGGAGCGTGATACTACAATTTGAGAAAAAAACATAGTCTGTTATGCAGAAGGACCCCCTCTATCAAAATATCAAGATCAAACCTTTTCGGTAAGATGGGTTGAACGAAATCACATCTCCACGCCTCTTTCAGAAATTGGTTCCTCTACTTTCTGTCAATATATCACCTTCAATGTGAACGATCTTGCAGACTGCGAAACGCCAATAAGGCTCCGAATCGACGACGTGGTTTGGCGGGAAAGTTATTTTATTTTTCCCGTGGGTCGTTAGAACCTTAACTAAAGTGCCGGGGTGCCACCTGCAACGTCGATATAAATGAATCGAAGACAACTTGAAGATTTGATTAAGACGGAGTCCCCATACAGCCGTTTGGAAGGAAAAGCGTAAAACTGTCGCCTACTTCCCTCAATTGAGAAAGCTAACTGTCAGCGTATTCGCTGAGTGCTGCATGAAAAGACTGCTGATATTCAGGATAAAGATATTTCGCCGGTGCTATTTACCCTAATATTCGATATATACACGTACACGTAAAATGTTATTGTCCCAAATATTGTAATGAATTGTATTTAATATCATGCTGCATGTATCAGTGGTAGTCGCTACCAGTCTGGCTACCATTGTCATGCACTGTTGCATCACCAATAAATGAAATGAAATGGTATGGTGTTTTCCTGGCATATCAGAAAGACACATACTAGTATTTGGAAAGACAGATAGACATGCTTCTTTACCAGAAATGCACTCAAACGTGAAGAAATAGCATGAAATACATAAAAGAAGAAATCATAAATGCGCGCCAGTGACTCACTCCAAAGTGGTTCTCTTCCATTCCAAGTTTACCTTAGTGATACGGGCGATGCACATGACAAATGCGCCCTTTAGAATATATCATACATGTTTTTACAGTTTCTATATTTAAAGAGCACTCTTATCATAGATTTATATCCATATGTTCTCATTTCTGTGTGTACCTATAGTCTATCTACGTCAGCATATGGCTTAAAATAGATCGCAAATCAAATGCTGCTGAACCGAGTATCATTGTAAGTGTTTCTCGTTAAGCCAGTTATTCATCATACGTTAGCGCCCCTTGCTGAATGGAGGGCCCGTCCAGAACCGTCTTTTATCCAAAACCACGCTCAGGCATGATTCTGGATAGTCCACGCGTATCCAGAACCGTGCCTGAGGCAAATCTGTGTTCTTGGATACGCGTAGACTATCCAGAACCGTGCCTGATCCTAACCCTAACTCATTCGGGCTTACAGATAGGCTATTTCTGGCCAATTTAGCGGTACGTGCGCTACGTTATAATTACATCGAGTATTAGGTTAATAAAATTCATTTCAAGTGAATATTAAAGGCTCAAAGTGTAAAGTTGAATTGGCTCTAACACTGGCACAGATGTATCGATATTTATGACCTGGTCAGCGTTTTCGTACTTTTGAGACAGCTAAGATAGCTGAAACATTAAGATCAACCCCCTCACCGTTGCCACAACATCTCAGGACCACCTGCTCCCTCAAGTACCATTTATTAACCCAGACATAACGACATTCGCCTGCAGGAAGGGAGTCGGGGAATCGACTTATGTCTCGGTAACTAGGTTTACTTCAGTGTGCCCTGGTGACGCCAAACGGAGAGAGACATGCTGAGAATTGCACATATCAGCAGCTAGATACGTTAGAAAGACAGACACGGCACAAATACGTCTTTACTTTCAGAAACATTTCAAAGTTTTGTGAATGCTTATAGCCCCTTTAAGCCTGTCTTGAGTGATAAGATATACGTTTTCCGACCTTTCAACTACAAGTTATGAAGCAAGTTATGAAAATGTTAGTCTTCAGATGGCTATAGACTAGTACAGAGTACGCGTCATTCTGGTTTGGGCAAGCTCTTTGTCCGGCTCCCTAGTTAGTCCACGAAACCTTCTCTCCGTGGCAAAAACTCCCTCGGCAGCAAATCGTCCCTCGCGGCCGCATATTACTCGCGTCGCTCAGAGAAAAAATAACGCCGACGCCCAACAAGACTGCGAAGGAGGCTAGGAGCCGACGAAAAGCGAGGTTCAAGCAGGATAATAGCTAATCAGTTGGCACGCAATATATAGGTATTGTTTGCAACGTACAACCAGGAATTGAACCTCCTTGGTACATCTAATATTACTGTCAGTGAGGGCCCAACATCAATCGGAATTAGACAATATTGGAATGATTAAGTAAAGTTCAATAACCGAGGTTATATTGAACCACGAACCGGCGTCTTCTTTTATATTGAAAACAATGTCCGACTGCGATGGATCAGCTGCTACTAGAAATAAAACATTGCATTTGTATGAATGAAGACCTTTATTGTACGTACATACCCACTGGGTTAAGTACGGGTCACAACAAAGGAATACATGTAGCTTGTATAGAAGATACACATGATCAAGTTAGCACTGGCATTATAGTGTATTCAGTAAATTCGACTTCTCTTCGGTTCTCTGTGATGGTGAAAAGGTAAGAACAGGCATGTTTTAGGATCGAAGGTTTGTCTAAGCTCATTAGCAATGTGAATTTGTCTGAAAATGTCAATTACAAGTTTACAAATTTATGAAGTGTAAAGAATTAACAAAAAGAATTTTAGTAGACTATGCTAATTAATATTTATTATGTTTAGCACTGAGACTAGCACATTTATTTACTAGTAGTTAGTAAACGAAGACAAAAGACGGACGTATTTAGTGACTAAGAATTACGATGAGTTAATTGGCACGTCACATACGAGAATCGATTAAACCTGGAAGTGCTGACCACCGTACAAAATGTCGGATGTAAGGTTGGAATTCGTAATAGGGAAGAAGAGGCTAAAGAGACTCTATTAGGCTTCATGTATTGATGAATGCATTAAAATCGACGTATGCACATGAAGCGAACTACATGTTTTGCTTCGCCGGGTCGGTTGAATTTGGACTCTACGGCCTGATGGCTTAGTGCAGTAGGACGGGATTATCATTACGGGCTACACCGATAGCCCGAAAACGAAAACGTAATGGTCTAGCTCACAGACACGCCGCGTTAAGTGCAATTCTGCGGGTGTAAACGTATTGTAACGACCCCTACAATGGCACACACATGGTTACATACATATCCTTCACAAACATCCCGTAATGGAAAATCCAGCATTTTAGAGTGGGATAGGGGGAATCCAGCATTGCACATGAGTTAGAGATTGAATTTGACGAACACAAAATAAATGACAAGAGGAAAATCAAGCAACTGCGTCCCTTTCCCGATAAAATTGCTGAGGGAAGAAATATTTAACACCCAGGTCCATACTTTGTTGGTGGTGTGAACAATGAGAAACAAGCTTGTAGATATATGTGCAACCCAAAATGGAGCCAGAAACAACCAAGAGTGTAGTCTCCATGTTGTCAATCCCAGTCGTATTCTACAAGTCTTGTAGAATCAATAAGCAAACTCAGCAGAGTTTTCTTCGTCAGGTAGTTAAAGGGGCGCCGAAGAGTTAGACGTGTAAAGACAAGCCAAGGTGTGTGACAGGTCGTTTGCATAAGCAGTGGCAAACCAGCTGCTTGAAGGGTGGTTATACCGGCTCAACACACCTTGGTCTTATGAGGAGCATAGGCCACTAATGACTGTCCTCAATTAATCCAGCTCGATTACAACGTATAATACTCATAGATAATTCAAACTCTACTAGATATTATTGGATAAACCTACGGAGATTACTTCCGGACGTTTCGAATGACATCCACACAGTACGGCATACAGTGGCTCACCTTTCCCCCCTCGTGTTGACCACCAGCGGTACCGAGATGGAGATAACGTCCACCACTAACAGGAACGCCACCACGCCGACCAGCAGCCGGTACTCCCGGAGCTTCCTCCCCAGGGGAGACTCCAGGCTGTCGTCTGGTTCTACGTCTTCCCCCGGGCCCGTCAGCCGCTCCTCCTCTGGAATCTTGATCACGAACGTGTCCCCGGCACGACCGCAGGCCATTGTCACACCGCGACTACTCCTCAGTGTTCCCGGCGCGCGTATTATAGTGACGTCCTGCCTGCCAACCGTGGGGGAGTGTGTGTGGTTTTCAATATGCAGCAAGGGGAGGATCGATATAGCCTGGCGCGACACGATACTCCCTCGGCCAGGGGAAGCCGGAAGCCCCGATCTCAGAGTTGACTCCCAGGTTCTAATTTATCTCTCGCACCTCAGGGTCTAACCGAGGGGATGGTAAACTTTCCTTGGGGACAGGCTGTCCCTGGAGCCGACGAGCTAGCCTATATATACTGCCCCTCGCAACAGTCTGACACCCAGGCTAGATCGATACGCCTACTTGTGGCTAAGCCTCCCCAAGGAGGACGCTCGAAGGGCAATTACGCACAGGACACCATCTAATCCGACTGAAGAAGATACATGACAAGCAGCAGGTTACTTGAGGGGCGTCCGTCTTTCTCCAATCCCCCTGGGTCACCTCTGAGGACAGGGAGATGTACGATCCCAGCCCGTCTCTCGTTTCATATAATGCAATATAGTTTCTCCTGGTGATATATATTCCCGGTAGGGACGTCTGCCTGTGGAAGAACCGATACTACAAGGTTCCTTCTGCAGCCACCAAGAGGGATTCTCAAAACGACAAGAAAACGTTTTGACAGGTGTTTCTGTTTTCACTGGCTGATATTCGACTGTTATATGGCTTTACATTACTGTCACCACCAGGGTAATATATTCAACCCATAAAATCCATTGAAGACTTGTTTGCCAGGCTAAATGCTGTTTTGAAAAAGGGTTGGCTCATATCCAGCACTTTGGCCCCCACCGTGAGAGCTTTGAGATGTACTTTATTGTATTTGCACGTGCGACCATGTTGAAACACCATATTACTGTATGTCGCTATATAGCTAATTTGCATAGTGCTGTATAGTTGGTTGCAAGTTGTTTGGTTGGTTGTTTGGTTGGTCGGTCGGTCGGTTTGTTAGTGGGTTGGTTGGTTGGTTGGTTGGTTGGTTGGTTGGTTGGTTGGTTGGTTGGTTGGAATAGAAGTGATATGCAATAGAAACATCACAAAGCACAAAAAGCCCCTGTCAAAGGGCCGTCTTTGGACGCAAAGGGATCTACAAGATTGAAAACTAAAAGTAACTCTCTATATATCCAAGGACGTTCTGGCCGGCAGAACAGAGCCTCTCTAGCCCTGCTACATCCCGCCGGTAAACCTGTAAGCCTGTAAGCCGGCACTACAATGGGGGCCAGGAGACCTCTCAGCGCCGTGAGCGCCCGAGGATTTACAGCGATACCTGGATGTAAGAGGGATCGGCTGTTCGACAAATGAAACATGGCCGGGATTAGATAGATGGATGATAGAGACTGATTTTAACGTCAGATCTGCACAGATGAAGAGCCTCAGATCATCCCCTGTTTCACCCTCTAATAACCTCAATAATTAAACTAGAGAGGTAACGTTCGCAAAGAAAATGCATCATGTTTACCTTCACATGGTCTAGCCTAACAAACTACTGCTTTGTATATTCTTACTCAAACACATTCATATACTCTGTCTCTCTCTAGTATACGGCAACCAGCCCGTCGAACCCTGCCACATAATGTAACCCAACACCACAGTGTGCCTACTACAGCACCAGCTGGCATGGTGACAGACGTCTGGTCATGGTGACAGACGTCTGGTCATGGTCATTGGCCTTATGATTTTTTTAGAAGAACAAATAGAGCAAAAACAATATGTTTCCCGTCTGCCAGGATTGCATAGACGGATGGGAGAGACTACAGCTGATGTCAACGTCAGCTCTGCAAAGATGAAATGTCTCGGATCAGCCCATGTTTCACCCTCTAATAACTACTGTAATGAAGTGACGTGAGCGACTCCTGTAAAATCAATCACCGAGTTCCACTCATCAGATTTAGAATATCTCATGATGCTCCCGTGATGTCTGTCTGGGAGAGCACCCCGCGCCACTTCTACCCATCCGTCATACTTACACACCGACACATCTTACACCGGCGGGGTTGTGTTCCTCTCTCTCTGACTGAAATCAATACGACAGACTTCTGATATCGGCTTTTGATGATGAATGGGCGGGATGAGAGCAAAGGTAAAACGGTCGGTCTCACCAAGGAGGTTCTTAGGCCCGCGGAGATGCTCTTACATGCCATAAAGCCGAGTTTATATAAGCGTGCCTTTCATGATGGAAGGACAACCAAACAAAAAATAGTACAGACCATACGGTACTTGACCCTTAAGATTAAGGGTACACCAAACGATATATAAACCATTCTACTTGGTTTTGATGTAGCCTGGTACCCACAGACCCAGCACAGGACGTGATCGTATGTGTTATACCAATTAAGGGTCCACAGTTTTGTTTAAACCAATATTTATTCATGAGAAGATCAAATCGACCTGCAGGCCACTTTTCATTGAGGTCATGAAGGAAGAGGGAAGGAACAAAATGCACAACAAAGATAGTGCAATACACAACATTTGCGTCATTTTAAGTCTTGATACATGCAGTGCCATGTCAAGCCTTGCTTACCAGACTATCAATGTTTTTCCGCCTTAATGACAGATTCACATTGTGTAGTCATGGCGATGGAATTGCACTAAGTTTACCCGGTTTCCAGCAGACTAACTTCGCTGGCAGAAAACACAGTTAGCCATGGGAGTTTGGTGTCTGGTTTGCCCGTACAGTTAGGAGTTCCGCGTGCTCGCTCCTCAGGCGAATTTAATATCGACCCTTCTACGATCTCTTAGAAGGCCTGGTGGAGGCTAGCGTCTGGCACATAATTCTCTGATTCAACAGAGGTTTCATGGCACTCGAACAGAGGTCATACACGGTTTACTACGCCCGGAAGGACACTGGGCTCACCCCATGGTTAACTCACCGTGTAATCTCGACAGGTTTAATCTGCTAAATGTATTTGGCAGAACAGTAAATGTCAGAAACACATCTGTCATTGGCGGGGCAGAACATCGGCGGATCCCTAGACTATTCAAACATCACTTAAAGGGCGTGGGGAAGACACAAACCTGCATGTGTGCAGATCTAGGGTAACGCGAACGAATGATTGTTTTTCGCACTGCCTAAATCATGCACAAGAAAACTGTTACTCAAACCACTGGATAGCGTTTGATCCATTGAAAACTGTCAGACGTTTCAAGTAGCATTCACTAGTGACGGACGAAACGTAGTGGATGCTACTTGAAACGTCTGACAGCTTTCAAACTCCATTCTGCGGCTTGAGGAACTGTTTTATTTTGTGTGAGTGTATCTCATTACCTGGATGTCAACCCTTCATCGACGTGCCTGAATCATGATTTTAGAAAGAATGGGTGCTTCAGGGTCAGAGAATGCATGATGGGTATTTAGAGTTCACTGTTTACTGTCTTACAGTCTCAGGATGACAGTCTCTCCGCGTTAGGACAGGTATGAGACGGCCCCAAGCCTAACAACGTACCGAGAATCCTGACTTTCCGGCCTCGTCAACAGGACAGCAGATACTGTGATGACGACGACTCCTATCACCAACATCGCAGCGGCTGCAACAAGGATATTCCTCGTCTGTGATTTTCCCCGGAAACTCGTCACATGTTGGCGCTTCGCCTCTGGATCTGTCCCCGCCTCGCCCTCCTTGCCCGCCATTTTTATATTTCCCCGTCCTTCCTTCGCAACACAACTTCTTGTCTGGACCTTGGAACAAGTTTTCACCAGGTGATTTATAGTACCTTGCGTATATGTACCTGTTGACAAGCACCTGATTTTGGCCACGCCCCCTTTGGGGGGATGTGTTCCAAATATGGTACCAATACCCCGGCTCTCCTGGGCGGACCGAGCATCTTCTAAAAACCGGCTGGGATTTTGATACTGCCTGTTTTTGAGCTGTTTTCTGATTGCTATCTAGCCTCTACAAGGCGTTGAAAGTGGCTATAAAGAGCAGAAATTGGCTAAATAGACAGATAACATGCCAGGGGAGGCGGCAAATACTCCTTTGGCTTATCCAAATCAACTGGCATGTTATCATCTGTCTATTTGGCCAATTTCTGCTCTTTCCAGCCACTTCTGAAGCTTGGTAGAGGCTAATTGCTACCATGTTCTGATGGGTCCCGCTGTCTACAACATCGGCTCCTTGTAAGAAGGAAGTTGCTTCGATCCAAATTCAGAGATCCATCGAGGCAATCCAGGACACGCGGGCGTTCACCTCGCACTAGAGCTAAATTCAAACGCTCTTAACGTAACTAACGGAGGACAAGATCATATTATAAACGCACTTACTGACTACTGCCGTGTTGCACATGTTAAGATAGGAGGCGAAAGAGACAGAAAATGACACTCAAAGGCGTATGCGCTCAATGCACTTGTTGGAGTGTTGCGCGCGACTTCCTGAGTGAGATGTTTTGAACAGCACACACGTGCGCAGCGGTGTAGCCAGCCAAAAAGCCACGGGTCCTGCCAGGAGGCATTCTAAGAAAATCTCCCCAAGGTCGGCTGTGCAACGCAACGAAATCACATACACATGTCAGTATCAGTAAATATGGAACCCGGCAAAGCAAAGCCATCCCTGTACAATCTCCTATAACCATGGACGCCTACCAGGAACAACAACAACTAACCAACTAATCCGCAAGTTTGAACAACAAACCAAATAAAGAACAGACCGTAGAAAAACTGTTTCAAAACATTTGCCATGAAGTGACTTCAGTGCCACCTGACTGGTTCCCACATTGACAACACTGCCGCCCCACTAACATACACACAAGACTTTAGACCGAGGGTCCCGGCCAGTCAAACAGATCCACACATGACAGAAATACTGATCCATGATGGCAAATACATCAATATACATTTTTATATGCTCCCTATGCTCTTCCCGATTCATTTACGCAGTGTAATTGGTACTTCTCATCCTCTGAATTAAACAGAGATGACAACCATCCGTAGCTTCTAGGGTTATGGTGCTAAACCGTATCCAAACATACATTACAAACACGAAATACTACAATCATACATACCAATGCTAACATAACCTTCTAGACGAAAGTAAAAACAAAATATAAGAGCTGCATTATTATATATAGGTGTACTGGTAACATGCCACTTATTTCAAGATGTTGACGTCAAACATCGTTTATTGCCTCTCATTGTTGATATGTGAGGAATATACAGACTGGGTTGTTTGTTTCGTGGCGATTCTTTAACTTTGAAATCCATTGTTCGCAGGTATGATACTCTTTGATGCTAAGTGAGATGTCATATAACTTAACGCGCTTTGGTAAACATCCGCAGTTTATGGGTAACAAAACAACTCTAATAGAAATCGACAACACGTTCACAAAAGCTGCCAATCAATAAGTTTTTGAAAGGCTCAGGCTGGGGCTACGTGTCTTACACTAAGCATCTGTTGTTTGCGGTTGAGAAGCTGACCTTTGCACGCACTAGACACCCAGCCTGTCCAACAACACATGTGAAAACACATGACTGAACTGGGACAGAAGTCCACTGTACAGTAAAGAGAGGGGGGAGGGGGCGAGAAACTACAGCAAAGTTTGAATCTGTATCTGTATAGCCGGTATAACCGACCTTTGGCGTAACACACCAGCTTCGCACGCACGCACGCACGTAGCGCGGCGGCAGCTGGCTATATGACACCGAACGACTTGTATTGTTACACCTAACCTTTGCACATCTAGTGATGCTGCCTATACTGTACTTGGTGGTAGCGAGTTCCGCTACGATAGTTCTAGTAGGAGGGAGCTAGTTAATACTTCTGTCATCACAACAGCATTCTAGTCATATGTTGTTGTTGCTGTTACGTTATTACGAGGAAAATCTTGGCACTCGGAGTTGGTACCAAAACTCACCTGACTTTCCGTAAGGGAGCGGGAGGTAAAAACGGAAACCGTTTGAAATTCGTGTCAGCCTTCAACTTCAGGAGGACTGTATACGCGGACAGGGTCAAAGCCAGAAACGTCAGCCAGCACTTTCGGCATAAGTTCGTCATACACCGCCTTCTAATACCCTTTGAATGGAGGGAGGGGCAAATTGACCCCGCTTCAGTTCAAGGGACGGGTACTAATATGGCCACTAGCCAGAATGAATTAGCTGCAATGACGCGTGGCACTCGCCAGGTGACGTTGGCACCAGGTCATAGTTTGCGGAGTTACTCATTGATCGAAAGGGCTTTGAACAAAACGTTAATCGTTAACAAGGCTGACGTAAATAGCACAGTTACTATAATTTACGTGGCACAGTTTCCTCACACGATGCCTTTTGTTTCCTGGTTGCTTGTTGTCATTATCAAGTAATCCATTCCTTCGAATTGCATTGAAACAAGTGGTAAAAGTAACTGAAAGTTACTCGATCTAGCTTTGAGGCATTTCAGAACTTCATATGCTTTTTTTTTAGAGAGGAAACATGTGTTTGTGTATGTGGGGGGTCTACATTTGTCAGAAGTGGGAAAGAGTAGTCAAATACTCCATGCAATAAGGAGTAATGTACCAGACATCAAACAAACAAATAGACGGGTTATCTGCGGCCTCAATTGTGGCCAGCATTGTGAGGTTCTTATCAATCTAACAGACTGTAATGCAATGGGTAACAAAACAACAGGACCCTCACCTACCTGTCTATCTATCCTCTGCAATTACATCACCCCAGTTGTACCAGATAGAACCTTTAGTTCTATGCCTGAAGTGGTGAAAGTTAGGATCAGACACATCTGTGGAAAGTCTCTGCATATCCAAGAACGTAGGTTTGTCGCAGGCACGGTTCTTGATACGCGTGGACTGCATGTCTAGAACCGTGCCTGAGCATCGTTCTGGATAAAGCACAGCTCTGGATATAACGC
>NW_017803379.1:3309741-3327216 GCF_001625305.1 Branchiostoma belcheri | reverse complement strand
CACACACACACGCTCCATTCTCCTTACCTCTAATACTATTCAGTTAGAATCACATGATCTCTCCTTACCTGTAAGGTCTTCCCTGTGTGAGAGGCACCACGATAGCGATGGTGATGATGACCACCAACACGAACGCCACGATACCGAGGATGATCACCTTCTTGTTCTCCTCCCAAATTCCGTCTGGCTTTCTCCTCTCGGCCGGTATCAAACCTTCTTCTGCGAGAATTTCGATCGCATCTGGATCTGTGGCAGCTTCTTTTTCCTTTGGCATCAGCTTCTCTTTCTCTTCCTCCACTGCCTTTGTCTCTACTTCTATCTGTTGTTCATCCTTCTCAGCTTCCTCTTCCTCCTTTTGCTTCAGCTTCTCTTCTTTTTCTTGCTTGGCTTTGGCAGCTTTCTCCTCCTTTTCTTTTGCAGCCTTTTCTTCTTTTTCTTTCGCAGCCAGTTCTTTCCGTTCCTTCTCTTTGGCTACCTTCTCATCCTTTTCTTTCTTGGCCTTTTCATCTCGTTCTTTCTTCTCCTTAGCGGCTTTTTCGTCCTTTTCCTTCTTTTCTGCTGCAGCTTTTTCGTCCTTTTCTTTCTTTTCTTTTGCAGCTTTTTCGTCTTTTTCCTTCTTTTCTGCTGAAGCCTTTTCATCTTTCTCCTTCTTTTCTTTCTTAGCTTTCTCTTCTTTCTCCTTCTTTTCCTTCTTCGCTTTCTCGTCCTTTTCCTTCTTTTCTTTCTTCGCTTTCTCGTCTTTCTCCTTCTTTTCTTTCTTTGCTTTTTCATCTTTTTCCTTCTTTTCTTTCTTTGCCTTTTCATCTCTCTCTTTCTTTTCTTGCTTGGCCTTTTCGTCCTTTTCCTTCTTTTCTTTCATCTTCTCCTCTTTCTCCTTTTTCTTCTTCTCCTTTTCTTTATCTTTCTCCTCCTTCGTCTTCTTCTTGTCTTTCTTCTTGTCTCCAGGTTTTTCCTTGTCCTTGTCGTCGGCTCCTTCGGCGGGTGGAACTTCCTCCCACAGCTGATCTTCCGACTGCCATAAGAAGGAGGGGCTTTCTTTCTCCACTGGCGAGCCGTCGGGGTCGTAGAGCTCCGAAACTTCCATCGTGATGTTTTCGGGAAGTACTTCGGGTGATTTCGGTGGCTCTTCGGGTTCCTTTTCCTTCAGAGTCGCCCACGTCTCTTCTTCGGCTGCCTTCTCCTCGCCTTCCTCACTTATCAGTGGTTTCTTCTCCGTTTCACTCCCTTCTTCTTTAATACCTCTCTTTTGTTTCTCCTCTTCGAGTTTTTCGATCTCTCCGCTAGTTTTCTCCAGGAGTGCTTCAATCTCTCCCCTCATTTTCTCCTCTGGGCTGACCTCAGCACTCTCCTCTGTCTCAAACTTCTCCTTGACGTCTTCCTTTGCTGCGGCGCTCCCCTCAACCAGGGGTTTTTCACTCATCTCCGAGGCTTCCATCTTGTTTTGCCAATGTCCTGTTGCTTACAACGTCCCTTTTACCTCAGATTTTGCAGCTGCGATGCTCTGTTATCCCACTCAAGGCCTTTAGGGGTACCTCCCTGTATAAACTGCAACCAGAGACAACACTTTAGCTCGGGGAAAACGTCGTGCAGCTGCAGAAAGTGGTGTATTTTGTGCTCCAGAAAATATCCGCCCTCCCAACACGACAGGTGGAGGAACAGTTGACCTAGGACGAGGCCCGCCAAAATGTGGCTAATATTTAACTTCTTCTCCCTTTCAAACGGTCCCCAGGTAACCTCTAACCCCAGACATGACACACTCTCTGTGTCCACAAACTTGCGCAAACATGACGCGATGTGGCGTTAGCTAATAGTGAGGCGACAATAGCGCATGCCACATCACATATTGACGAATCAAACAATTAAGTCATCAGGATCAGAGGTTGCAGGGGTTATTTGGGGCGTGACTTATACTGGTGACGCTTTGTTCCAGGCACTGAAGAGGTCATTGTATACTAATATTAGCCTTTACCAGGCTTCAGGAAGTGGCTGGAAAGTGCAGAAATTGGCCAAGAATTGGCCAAAGATTGGATAGAGGAGTTGGTCAGCTAACGAGTAAATTGCCACTTTAACGGAGCAACTCCCTTGAAATGTTATCTGTCTATTTGGCCAATTTCTACTCTTTGCAGGCGCTTTCGATTTCTGAAGCCTGGTTGAGGCTATACTAGCATTACTTTTCAGAGCCCGTTAGCCTCTAGTTCACGCAACAGGTGGTTAGCTTGCGTATACATTTGCGTCCTCTGGCGGAGCTTTGAGTAGCTGCATCAAACAAGTGATTCTAGCTACTCGTAAATGGTACATGTAAAGTTACTAGTATTTGATAGCGTTGCCTATTCATTTGCAGTCCTGGTAGAATCTATGAAAGACAGTATATTGCTTATAAAATGCTGTCCCAAGATTTGATTTCCCTCTTTTTGTCGCAAACAATATCGATTTCTAGCAACGATCGGGCAATCATCTATTCAAAATTGCTCTAACAAGTACTCGAAATCTACCGGGGACCAATCAGAAAATGGATGTTTACTACACACAAAGACGATTTAGTCCAGAAATTTAACATTTCCTTTATAGATTACCTGCAATAATAATTTTTTTTCAAATAGGGTCGCTTTTTAGCCCATGTTCGACAAGCTCAGATGACTATTAAAAGCGCCCTTGTGTGACTCTAAAGAGTTACACATTGGCAACCCAGGAACCACTTAGGCTCTGGCGCATGATTGATTCCTATTTCGCCAATTTCTCTTTTTTCCGCAACCCATTGGATTTTGTTGTAGAATAGAAATTTACCACCACCCCTCCAAATGGGCGCTACCAAGTTTGTACATTTGCATATGCTAATGAGGTGATAGAGTCCGTAGGGAAAAGGTGTGCAGTGTATAAAGTGTCCACTGTTGTACATAGCGGTCCTGCGCCCATGTTTACAGACTTTGTTACTTATTTGCAGAACTTTGCCTGCGAGTCAGAGTGCAGCTACTGCCCGTGGAGGGGGCGAGCTTTCCTCAGATAGCCCGACGGCCGGGAAATTTCACGAAAAGTACAGGTAAGAAGCTTGTGTATCGGAAACAATTTGTCAGTATGGAGGGAGCACCGCTAGTTTTTTTTGCGATTTCTGGGTCATGTTGAGGTGAGTTTTTGTGGCGTGCTCTGCTCGTAGTTCGCTCTATCGTGTGTGTTGCGGGAGGGGTAGGAACGTGGAGGGGCGTTTGTTTTGATTGTGGGCTGTTCAGAGGTTGTTATAAGTCGCTGGCCTCTGTCGGAGTCCAACAGAAACAAGTTTATGCGTCGTGATGTTACCAAATTTCACGTTACTCGCTGCCATTTTAGTCAACGGTTCTGGGTCACTTGCTTCTGTTCAGTGCCTCTCACAGCGGTTAGTCTGAACTACACAGCCAAGTTCCTGACATTCTTCTTTTTAATCACACTTTTACATGTTTATAAATGATTCATTCTGTACTACCTTAGTCCCCCCCACACCGATGTATGGCCATATTTGGGCTGGAAACATGTTTATGCAAATTAAGTTTCCCAACTCCAGGCAGGTGTGTATCTATAGGTGTGGTCTGTCTGACAGGTTAATGTCCCAGGTCAATAACTGAACTATTCATGTATACTTAAGTATAAAATGCATCCCTTAGAATGTTGACAAACCTAGGACAGGTGAGGTAGGCTGTTCTCACCTGCTTACAGGTGTGAATTGTACCTGCACAGGTGTGTTTCTACAGGTGTGGCCTCACAGGTAATGTTCAATGTCTCAAACCTCTGTATAGAATGTCTCGTTGTGATTTTAGATCTGGTAGGACAGGCCAGGTAGCCCGTCATCACCTAGTCACAGGTGTGAATAATCTGTACTGAGGTGTGATTGTGTGTTCAGTGAACAAAGAGAGCCTAGTGTGAAAGATGAGCTTTTAAGATCACTTTCTTACCAACTGTACTGTAAGGTGGCAGTGTAACGGTCACAACATTATAACCATGGATTCATAAATGAGAAGTTCTAATATTTCTCAAGGTATCAACTACACAGTAGTTAGTTTAATACACTGTGCACCATGTACATTGTACATTGTTGGCTTTGTCAGGCCTTTTATAATATCAATACTGTAGGTAATGATTTATTAGACTGGAATACTGTTTCCCTGCCATTCCTCTGTTTCCGTCAGTTTAGCTACTTTGTGTATGAACAAAAATAGTTTGCATACCTACTAAACACCTCGCCCACACTGTTCCCTCCCTGCATGTAAACACAGTTTCCATTGTTAGGGTGTTTAGATTGACAGTAGCTTTTCGCAGCCTGGCTTGACTGCATCAATTTTCTGAAAGAAGAAGAGGACAGAGAGTGAATGAACGGGTGCTTCAGCTAACAGTTTGGTTTATCCTCCCATTGTTGGGCACTTTAGTCTGGCAGTTGGTGTCGAGATAATTTGGTTGTTCACCTGTGGCTTACAGTATAGTGTTTCAGGTACTTTTCTTGCCGGCCCCCCAGTCCTGATTCTTGGGCACTAAGAAAATGGTGTCTTGAGCCCTGGAGTTTAGAGTGAAGAAAAAGAAATTGCTTAGAAGAATTTTGAAAGATTTCCAAGGATACTACAGATCCTTAAATATAAGTAAAACGGAGGAAATTATTACTACATGTATGTTACTAATAGTTGAATGTTGTGAGGGACTTCAGTACTGTATCCTGTACCAAATTTTCTTCTTCAATTTGGCCAAGAATATCTAATTCGTACATTGTTTAGGAAGCTTGGAAAGAGAACAGTAAACTTCAATAAAATCTCTGATATACATACTATCAGTATTAGATGTTCACATAAGTTGTGATGGCATACATTGTACCATGTACAGGGTTGGACAAGTTTTCAAAAATCCACTTGCCTTATCGGGCAAGTACATGGTCATTTCCACTTGCCCGAACCAACTTTTTACTTGCCCAAAATACGACACATTTCTATGCATTTTACTAGCAGAAAGAGTTTATAATGTTGGATGCTTTATTTATCAAAATTGTTTAAAACTTGGTTGAAATACTGCTGGGGCTAAAACTTTGCATCCAAAAAATGTACTTGCCCAATCGGGCAAGTACTGGGGGATATTTACTTGCCCGAACAGTGCTTTTACTTGCCCTGGGCAAGTGGGCAATGGGACTTGTCCAACCCTGATGTACAATTGTTGTGCAATGGAGGTCCTCAGTATGGCAGCAGAAAGTGTGTTTCTGAATATATGACAATATTCATATTCCTCTGACAGGGTGTTCATCCAAGTATATTTGATAGTATGCATGACTGTAGTGAAGTGAATGTTAACCATGAAATCCACCATCATCACATGTTTAACATCGCCCAGTGAACCAGACTGACTCCTTTGATGAATTTTTTATGAATCATCTACCTTTTCCATGGCAAGACTAGTACTGTTCCTGTAGTAATCCATTAGCGTTATTATCTTTCAAACGTACTTTAGTACTGTCAAATACAATTTGTTTCTCTCATGTTATAACGGAAATTTGAATAATATTTTCCACACTTGCGTGAACTGTACAAAAAAAAATAATGTAGTTAAAAATGAGAATATACATTGTAATATATGAGGGGGGGGCAGGCTTTATTTTTTGCAATGATCTCCTGAGTAATTGTAATATTGGCAACTATAAATTATATGTTTACTGTCATTTATCATGAATATCAACTGCCAAATGTTTATGATATCAACCATAGAGAATATGCCGTAAAAGGTTGACATCATGGAATATTTATTGCAAATATTGCAAAATTGATTAACATACAGGAGTAAAATCATAGAAGGGGACCAATCAATAGTGATCCATCACATTGGTAATATATTTTGCGAACAGGTTGGAAAGTAGCAGTTTCATTGATTCTTCCTGATATGGAGAAGAGTGTAAAGTATTTATGCAAGTGTCAAGCCTAAATGTGGGTTTACAGTGTAAATATCTAGTTGTCAACCATTAAAAAAGTAGGCTAGCCACCCAACATTTATGCCTACAGCTGGTTTCTTTCTCAAATCACAACTCCCCAAATAGAACCCTGTTGAAACACAAGTTGTTTTCCTAACCCCAGGAGTGTGAGCTGTAAGGAGGTTCATATTTGTGTACACATTGCTCTTGACTTTAACAATGTCACTGTGGAATTCTAACGTGATGTTTCTTTTCTAGCATTCAACGTTGGGGAAAGAGCCATTATGTTGGTGGTGTTGTATATTTACAATGAAATTCAATGCGGGTCAAAGTTTGAGGGAAAATTTAGTGTAGCCATGCATACTGCAAATATATACTATTATTAGTATATTTTCCATTCAATACAATTTTAAATTTTTTTACATGATCCCTGTCTTTCTGTGATCAAACCATATTGATTTACAAGTAACAGTTTCCTCAAATACTTTGTATCTGTTTCACTACTGAAGGTACAAAATAAAGTGTCAACTCAGGAAACAATGGATGAAATAAAAGGCAAAGAGAAGTACAAAATGGATTGATTTTATAGATTTTTGTCTGCCTATAAAATGTACGCTATGGCACAATGTGTTTTCATTGCATCATTACTCAACATGTAATATTTAGTGACATAAACAAACCTTATCCAACACTTAAAAGATTCTAGTTTTACTATATCTACTTGATGTCTTTATCATAAAACATGCATCTTTGTTTTAATGTAACAATGTTACAGACTTATACAACTTGTTTTCCTCTGTGAAAATTGTAGAAGACAAAACTGTTGAGACCACTTAGCAGGCTTGAAAATGTGTACAAGAGTGAGAACCCCACTAGGGACAATGTCCAAGGACCAGCAATGTGGCTTGAATTACATGCTCACTTACCAGCTAATAGGGGGCATTACCACCTCCCCAGTAGGCTGATGAGGGGGGAGGGAACTTGTTAGACCTGATATGATGCTTGGATCAATAAAACAGGGCTGGAAATGCCACCTGCATATGCAGGTTAGAGCAGATAGAACTGAGGTCTACCTGCACCTATCTTGCACCCGCATCTATTTTGGCATGGGTTTACAGTATGTGAAGTGTCTGTGGATTTTTATTTGTGTATTGACTGGTAACATTACCACCTACATTTTGAATGTAGACTGTAGAGGAAATAGTGTCAATGGTTTCTGAGTAGTTTTTGTATGATCCATACTTCCAAAGTTCTGAGCAGTGCAGGTTAAAATTTGTCTAGTGCAGGTAATTTTCATTAACCAGTGCAGGTATGCAGAATAAAGCAGTTTGAGCTGTGATAAAGCTTCCTAACAGGGACGTGACTAAAGTCTATTTTTTAATAAAGCTTGCCTTGATCTTTTGTTGTAGTGTACAAGGACAGAAGGGGGAGGGGTCAGAGTCAGTAAACTGTGTGATGTTTCAGCCTGCATGAAACTTTAGAGTTTAACTGAATAATCATGCAGAAAATGTGGCATACTGTATATATTTTGATCAGTAGGTGGTTACACAATGGTAGGAGAATGCTAGTACAGATGTATTAACATTACTGCTGTGTAATGATGATGATGATGTGTAACTTAAGAAACTTGCCAATGGTATTTCAAGTTGCTTTTTCACAGGTTGTTACATGTGTTTCCAGCTAGAAGAAGTGCTAAACACACTGTTATAATAAGAACAAAGATGTTGAACTAAATGTATGTGTATGTGTAGTATAGGCAATTTGTAGTCAAGATTGCTGCAAAGACCTCCATAGGTCATATCCTGTGTTGAGTACCTTGATTGTGGCCAACAAAAACTGTGCAAAGGTTGTTTTAAGATGTTAACCCAGATTACATCCCTGCACTGGGGACACTCTTGCTTTTATCGTGACTAAAACAGTGCAGATGTTTGTCCAGCTTTGCTGCCGTTACCAGGGAGAAAGCAGCAAACCAAACAAAGCTGTGCTCTAAGTGAATTTTCCAGTACAGAAGTTGTGTCACTGGGCCATTTTTCTAGACTGGTAGCAATGTTCCTGCCTGTATGGTTAGCTACTTTGATGTTTGTTGACAAAATGCCAAAGTTATCACAGTTACACTTTAAAAAGGACTATACCTACCTGAAACTCCCTTTGGTACATTGGAATATCACATTCAGCTGTTTTTCAGTTTAGCATATTTGACAGTTTTATCAAAGTTAACAAAATTCTTCATTCTATGAACCCTCATAAGACTTGATTTGGAAAAGGCATTGTACTGTATTAATTTTTATCAATGACTGATTTTGTGTAGTATACATGCTAAATTTCATGCCCCAGTTTGTTAACTTACACTTTTTAGATTGTTCAAAGAGGTTAGTGGGGACTTGGATTGTTGTACTTTTTTGGCTGATCTTATGCTGAATACATGTTGGGTTTGTTTTTGAAACAACCACAAACAAATCAGTCATGCTGACAACACATCCTTGTCTTTACTTCTTCTTCCTGATTTTGTAGCAGGAAAAAATGCCAGAAATGTCTGAGAGAGTTCCCCCTAAACAGACGATTTTTGGCACAGATGCTGTGTCCGACCAATATGCATGCATTCTACATAAATTTACTGTGTATTTGACCCTGACAGTAAACAGGTGTGTCCTGCACACAGTCTGCAAGACAAGCTGAACTGAAGCTCACCTTACCCTTTTTATCAACCTGCTGTCAGGACAAAGACTTTGTCAGGTGATAAGGAATTGCTGGAATGTCTAAGAAGGTTTCCTCTGAAACAGACAGGTGATTGTGATTCATTTCCCCTTTTGGACAAAGCTTGGACAAGACATAGCAGAGGAGAGCTTCTTATACCCAAAGACTTGTCTTCTTTTTTTGGTAGGTGCTTCTCGCATTTCTGAATGCATGTTAATAGTTGCGTAGCTTATGCGACTTATTATCAGGGGAGTCTTGAATAGGTAATATCTACATTTGTACTTGGCTAGAACTCACAAAGTATCAGAACATTTTGAATTTGATACACACTAATAGTTTACATAATGTAATTCCGGTGAGTCCAATTTTTCTTATGTTGTAGAACTGTTTAATTGTTTCACAAAGCTTGCACATTGCTTTATAGCTTTTACATAAGGACTTATTTCTTGCTATCTACACACGGCATACACTTTATGCCGAACTAGTAGATGCAGTTAGCTGAGCTTTAGAAGGTTACTCTCTCTGTGGGGGAGAAGTCAGAGCTTATTCTCAGCGGGAAAATCCTTTTAGAAGGACTTTTCTCCGCCTAGCCTTAAAGGTTAAAGAAAGCTTAAGAGTCACAGTAACACCTGTTCTATTTGAAGGTGATACTCGGGTATTTCTCTTCACCTTAATCATCGTGAGAGCAGCTCAGGAGGTTCTGTTACACTCGGCTCTCTCGTACTCTCACCTTAATTATACCCGACCTGCTACCAAGAGGTGAGCACCCCGGAATGGAATGGTGTTAAGAGTTTCACATCGGGTGGGAGTGGGTGTCCTGTTTCTTTTATGGGTCAGGTCACTCACACTTCGTATGGATTTCTTTTATGTACATGAATAGGGCACATGTTGTAACTGGTTGTTAGAAGAGAATGGAATATAGGTTGGTACAAAAAATGTTGTTTTGATGAAGTTGACTGCCACTTGTAATAGAATGTTGTAAATGATATCTCTTCTTTCATCTGCTTGAGGGAGGGAGTATATCCTATATCTTCCTGGGAGATATTGTATAAGGGGAAATTGCTACATATTTGTATGTGAATATGTACTAGATAATTTGTAGCTTTAACTATGTACAGTTAACTACATGTAGTATGTATTCACGTACAGCATACTATCTTGTGAATAGTAGTAGTTAATATTATTACTCGAGATATACTGAATATTTTTTTCTGAAAACCTACAACAATGTAATCAATTCTTGGTGTACAAACATGATGTAAAAGCAAACAAAATAATCTGCACTTTACTGCCCTATAGATCAATACACTTTGTATTGATAATCCATTTGTATATACAGAAGTAAGCAAGTAAGTAAGCACGCACAGTGCTAAACGTAGACATACAAAGCTGATAGAGGAAATAGCAATATAATATTATCAAGCTTACTTGATATTGAAATCTTATGACACCATATAGCTGGATTGTTTTAAAGATAAGTTTATATGTCCATGTGTAGGTGTTAGCCTGGTACACAGCCATGTCTGCAGAAGGAGCAGTTGAAGCTAAGACAGATGGAGCAGAGGCCGTGACGGAGGCTGGAGCGGAGGCTAAAGCAGAGGCAGAAGCAGAAGTACTGGTAGTAACAGACGGTGTGGTGGACGGCACAGATGCTGGCAACACACATGGTAAGAAATAACACACTAAAACCGGGCTCAAAATACTACATGCATGTATAGGTTGTAATTAGTGTAGGTAATATTGGAGCCGTGAAGGTGTTTCTGATGTCTACCTGGAATTCATATCATCATATGAAAAAACATTGTCATCATAGGACTTAGGTTTCAAGAGTTGTCAACTTTTGTTGCTGACAGAAAAACTTATATTATGCAGACATGTAATCATTGACAGATTCTGTCACTTTGTTGTAGGGTGGAGATCAACCAATGTTAATGAATGCCGACCATTATTGTACACACATATATCTTACCATGCTCTGTGTTAAGTACAGGTCACAGCAAAGGAATAGCTTGTATAGACATGTATACAATTATGTACATACACTGTACATATGACGAAGCTAGCCCTCTGACAATTAATAATCTCAAATATTAACCTGAATTGATTTCAAAGCTAGTAAAGAAAGATAGCAGATGTCCCTGCCTTTTGCCCACAATCTGTGGTAATGTTTATGTTGTGTCAAGGATGATGAACTTTGTTCTACATACACCCATGTCTGAACATGCTCATGTGTAATGGTTAACATGTAAATAATTGTTCTGTGTGGACCTCCTTGGGACAATGTAGGCTGAAACATTAGATCATCATCACAGCATAGTTGTCTACAATGATTGAGAAATTAACCTGCTATCCTGTGTTTTTTTCCTAAAGATTACTTCTTGTTTAGGTATACTAGAATTTTATCCATATATGAAACATTGATAATACTAGCAACACTTTCTGACTATGAGTTGAATTGACCATTAAAGCAATCCTTCCCTCAGGTATATGTTCCCTCCCTCATTTATCTAATCTAGCCAGAATTCCTCTCTTCAGGACCTGTTGCAATGATCACTAGTTCCTCCCTGTTCACTGATAACAAAGGCGTGCCCTTCTATGTGGTGGTCAAATATGATATATATCAGCACCTGTAACACTGTGCAAACAGGGCGGCATACTTCAGGTGTGTTAGGGGAGGTAAGGTCAGGGATCACTGTAACCTTTGGTTTGATTGTTTTGGATTTATTTCCTGTAGTACATGTATTAGTCAAAATGGCTAAAGAGAGGATGTTGGGAGAAAAACAAGGTGTAATGGTCAAGATAGATAAAGTAGATACTAATGAAAAACATTTTCCTTGATTAGGGCATTTTGTATAAAGTAATAATTCCCTTTTGCTCCATGGTCACTATCTATGATATAGCATCTGTACTGTACAAATAAAGCAGGTAAGTATGCTGTAGCAGTGTAGTCATTTAGTACTGAATAAGGTTTTTGTTTCTCTGACTTGTCAGATGTCAAGAGAAAAAAGTTCCGTCCACTGAAGTCTATACGAAAGATCCTGGGGATCAAGAAGGGGAGAAAAAAGTCAGGCGATGACCCCGCCCTGCTGTCAGCCAAACCTGTGTCCAAGTCTACAGGTGCACTGCTACAGGTGGTGGAGACAGACCAGGAGGAAGATGTCAGGTCAGGCTTAGTTGACCTTTGCCGGAGGTTATGTTTTTGGTAGTGTGTGTGTGTTTGCCTGCATGTGTGGTTTAGCATGATAACTCAAGAAGCTATGGATGGGTTGTCATGAATCTTTATAGGTGGGTAGGTGTCAAAATGATTTGATAGAGATCTTGGGCTCCCTAGTGGCTTGTTGTGGTACTGCAGCAGAACTTTCAGATTTGATTTCTGACGTGATTTGGCTATGCTAGTTCAACAATTTCAGTGCCAAGTACGGAAATATTGCTTTGGGTGGCTGAGGTACATGTATGGGCATTTGTCCTAATTGCTTTGGTTGCATGGTGGGTGGGAGGTGATTTTGACAGGATTTTGAAAGGATGATGCATTATCTTAAAGTTCTTTATTCCTATTTCCAGTAACAAGGCGTTGGCCAGCCGCAGCATGTCGGCAGACAGTGTGTTCTCTCCTGGGAACGTACAAGCGAAGCCCCTTGAGAAGGGTGACATGGCCGCTTCGGTCGACCACCTCCCCTCGCAAAACTTCCAGGTACGGAACCAGACTGTGCTGACAGCTTGCAATCACTGATCACAACTTTCAAATCTGCCCATGTATGATATAGCAGGGTACAAAGGTGCATATGCACTCTTGTGCACCAAAAATTAGAGCTGTTCACATGATAACAGTAAAAACTAGCTGAAATGCACTGTGAACCAAGTAACAGTGCACTGTGAACCATGTAACACCTTTAGTGCACTATGCATCAAGTAACATCTAGCGTCAGTGCACAGCAAACAAGTCACAATTGCCCTGATGAAGATGTCATTGAAATGTCGGCTCGTAAAAAATAAATGGTTGTGATCAAAGAACTTTGCTATTCAGTAGGGGATTTTCTTATGAGACATGTAGTTTAATTTGCTACTTACAATTGTCATTGCCATTGAAGTTGAGTGAAGTTTGCTGAACGTTGGTTTGTTCCAGAGTGAATTATCAGCCAAGCTTAAGTCCCGTCGAAGTGAGGACGGGGCCAGCTCAGACGAGTGCCTTCCCCGCAGTCCTGACACGATAGTTACCATGGCAGACGTCATCAATGAACACAGTACACAGGTGTGCTAAACTTACAATGAAAGTTCATGTGTCAACTTGGTAAAGTACATCATGTACATTTATTTTAAAAATTTTGTCCAAGATAAAAAAATACACGTCTTCTTCCAGTATAACAGCCTTGATACCTCACAGAGGCCAAAAACTTATTATTGATTATGGTAAATACATTTTCCATATATGTTTGACCTAAGGTTTGAAAAACTTTGCACTAGACTAGATATGGCTCTCGTTCTCCCTTCATTTTTGGATTAGATCTTGTATCATTGATATTAGTTAACAAATATGCCAATTTCTTGGTTTCATTGGAGTGAATACAGTTTTAATCCTTCTTTTTAACAGAATGGAATGAAAAGACACAGTGAAGAAAGTTTAGAAAGTGTAGGAGATGAGGTAAGTATTATACAATGTATCATTGTCACACAGTAATAGTTTTCACCAGCTTCCTTCGTGGTTCTACAAGATTCTAAATATGTGATTCTATAGTCTATAGACCTCTGTAGGACATTGTGTCATAGGCTAATTGTGCAGTAAAGAAAAAGTGAACATCATCCCATTCCTGTTGTTTTTCTGTTAAAACATATTAACTGTTAGTTTCATGTGACAAATCAAAGTGCTATTAACAGGTACAGATTCATAATTGCAGGTTTCTGTATAGAACAACAAACAGTACTTACCACTTATTTATCAATGCCAAAAAAGTTTTTGTGATATGTATTGATTCAGTCACATTTTATTGAATCTACTTTGAGTATATACAGTCGCAAATGTTGAAAGTAAGGTTTACCTGTACGTTAGGTTGGATAATTCAACACACTCTGCCTTCCAACGATGCCCGTTTTTGGTATTTTTGTGTTTTCCCCAGCCCGGCATTGCCATGGCACCAGACCAATTAGGGCAGAGAGAAAAACATCAAGCCAGACAAGGCACCAGTGTATCGGCAGATCTGGGCAGCACAGGAGGTAGGTGCAAGGCTCTCGTTATTTTACTGTTTTCTGGTTTCTTACCGGTATAAAACAGAACTAACATCAGTATTTGTGATGTACAAAATTTAAGTGCTGTTCTTTTGCTGTTAGGTCGGTGATTAAATATTTTAACACAAAGGTCAACTCTAGAAAAGGTTTGAACGTATTCTTATGAAAATTATCACCTACTGTTGCATCAAAAGATGTGCTTATTCAAGATGAAAAATTATAGTATCTTGCTCATCTAGCTGTAAATTTCTACCCCATTAAGCAGCAAATGTATTATTCAATATTAAAATTCTAAAATGCCTTTAAGTTAGATGATAATCTTCTTTGACTGCTTATGATGACCACCCAATTTTTGGCCCTGGATTGACAAAAAACTCTTTAAAAAAAGTTAATTCTAAGGACTCAATGCCAGTTAAGCATAGCTTCTAGTAATATACTCAACAGTAATCAGGAATAAAGTAGATTGACTTCTGATGTGTTGGTTCCCTCCCAGACGTTGACCTTGATGCGATTCCGGCCTCGCCGACACACCTCAGTAACCAGGCTGCTAAACACAAACTGTCCGTCGCTCCCAAGCTCAGAAAAGCCTCCAGCAGGACCAGAGGAGTCGGAAAGGTGGGTCATGTAGTATGCAATGTGATGTGACACCAGATATAGAAACATGACTATTGGTCATTTTGGTGTAGCCTGTATGGCATCTAATAAACCTTCGCAGGGCTCAAAATACCACCTGCATATACAGGTTGGTGCAGGTAAAACCTGTCTGGTGCAGGTAATTTTCAATGTTAGCTGCAGGTATGCAGAAAAAAGGATTTCAAGCCCTGCTTCAGCTACAAAAATCCAGCTGTAACAGTTGCTGTTCACACAGCTTCATGCAGGCTATTGGACGGAGTAGCACCTGTTGGAATGGTAGTATTTAGATTAAGCTGTGGTGCTTTTTTCATTTAATTGCTTTTTTTCATATTTCACAAACATAGGCAAATTTGCTGGTGCCTGTACAGAGAACCTGCATGCATGTATTCACTTGTTATAAAGACTGGAAAGTAAATTGTGTCAAAACACTTTGATTTTCGAATGCTACATATTTGTGCAATATTGTGCAATGATTATTGTGTATTGGATTGTCATCCACTGTCCTTGCAAACAAGGCACGCGCACAAGGGACTCTGGATGACATTTCACATGACCTCAGCTGACCCCAGATTAGCAGCAATGGCCCCAGGTGCAGCTTTGAGAATATGGAATACTGCAGATTTTGTATCCATCCTTACTGAGTTTATACATTCAAGTGTATCTAGAAGTTTGGGGTTTTTCCAGCTTTTTTTTACAGAAATGTACTCTCTGAAGGTTTGTAACCCATACCCATAGCATACCCATTTCTGTGACTTTTAGTAACATGTTTTTGCCAATTTTGCCACGTCTTGAAATATTTTCCATACTTGACATTCTTGAAGCTAAGAATTTTTTGCAGGAGATTAAAGCTTTATGATACGCGTTTCTAGTTAAATTACCTTTGTTCAAATGTGCCTTAGTTTATTATCTTCATCCATATTATTACACACATTTAATAATTAAGACATCGGTGACAGACAAGTATGACGGATCACCAAAGGAAGGCTGTGTGGCATCTTATCTCCCATGGGGAGTTACATGTATCATCTGTATACTTATAATGCCCTGTAGGCAAATTGTCCCACCAAGCATTTGATTCATGATATCTATGTGTACATCACACAGCTGCCATGCCGGTCATGTGTGGTTGAACCTAGAATTAAGAGTCAACCCGACAAATTTCAGTTATGTCATAATCACATGACTGTAAAACTGTAAATCTTGAAACATTTGTGGCGGTTTTATTTTTGCAGAGCTTTCATGGTGACAGTAAGATCATGTTGAATGACTATTGTACCAAAAGTTTCAATAGTTTATTCAAAACGCAGTAGAAACAACGACAAAAGTAAATGAATTTACAGCAAAAATCTGTTGTCTGTATACTGCCCCAAAGTGTAGATGTGGCACAGACGATGATGACATTGCATCTTACCAACTGCATTGACGTCACTCCAGTAAAATTCATGAATTTTACAATCTACATGAATGTTGCATGTCTGTACTCGTGTCTTGCACTTTGATCTGAAGAGCCAATCAAGTCCCGGCGTTTGGTGGCTAATCAGACATGCATGAAACTGAATTTCGTGGAACGTCACAGTGCAAGAAGTGAAACCTGAGTCTGTGTTCTTTTTTTTTTCTAGAGTCCCAGCACAACACCAGACCTTCCCAAGATGTCAGAGAATCACAGGACAGGTAATGTTAGCACTCTGTTATTTTGGTTCAGCAGACATTAATACAACCTACAGATTTACCTTCAATATGACATTGTCACTAAGTATTCCACATACATGTATCAAGTACTTAGTAATACTTAGTCTGGTTATTATCAAGAAATAATATTTTTCTATAGTTGCTCAGTCTTTGAACATTCATGTGTGTTACTTAAAGAAAAATTCAGAGTTCCAGTGTTATTTAATTAAAACAGTATGTCACAATTTAGAAAGATCTTACCTTTTACGGTAGAGATCCAGAAGTATGTTTACCAAATGCAGACTTAACTCAATCTGTTGTTCCTGTCCAAAAGACTTGTGGAGGTGTAATAGGGCGGTTAGAATCATGTTGAAGGAGTGTTTCCCTGTTTGGCTTTGTGGATGACTTAGAAGTAGATAGGTTGACTTTTGTTTTAGATCTATATCATAGTCTCTCAATGTAGTTTGTAGCAGTATGTAATGAGTAAGATGCATTCAATCTATTTATTATTGTTTAAGCCCTGTCCAAGCTCTTCAGTTGGAGTATTTGTTTGTTTGTTTGTTTCTCTTGTTGATTGCATGCGTCGGGCTGTCTGTTTTGTACAGCTGACTCACCTGAACCTCCGGTGACACCTGCTGACACAGAACCACCCCCTAAACCTCCCCGTACAGGTGCTCCATCTTTTCCTCTTCCTCTTCATTCCTGCACAAGCACAGGCTCTTCAAGCACCTTGAGAAACATAGGATACATAATGTTATCATGATAAATTTACCAGATTTATGCACTGTAAACAGCACGTTATTGTATAGTCATGTAAGTCAGCTTTGCTCTCGTAGGTTATGATAGAGTGAGAGATTTCTCTAGACTAGACTTTTCCCCATTGCGGGTACTAGAGTTGCTGTATTGGCTTGAATCTCCTGAAATTACATTGTAAATGCATTAATCTTTCTAATCAAAACAAAACATCTGAGCAATACTCCCAGTCAATCAATCGCTCACTGAAGTGAAAACAAGATAATGCCAAGGATCAACAGACATTAGTGATTGGGCAATTTTTTTTGCAAACAATGTTTGTCAGATGAATGGATTGAAAAGACTGAAAACTGCTTTGATAATTCAGTGTTTATTAACTGTTTTGGCTGTTCAGCACGCACGTCAGGGCTGCCCAACTAGCCTGTGGCTATTGCAAAGGGCTAGCCCTGCTGACAAGACATGACATTACAATGGAGTTTGACATGGACGTGTAGCATAACAGTGTTTGGCAACATGTTGGTCTTTCAGGGAATTATAACTCTCCAAGAACCTCAGTGTCTCAGGATGAGACAGAAAATGGTGGCCCTCCCGCAGTTGTTTCT
>NW_017803379.1:3309120-3309721 GCF_001625305.1 Branchiostoma belcheri | reverse complement strand
GTGAAACAAAAGTGAAGCCTGACCATCATATAACATAGAACCAAGGTAGTACAAAAAGAAATCAAGATTAAAATCAGGCTTGGAATTTGCATATCAATGATTGCCCAGTACATAAGATTGCTTGAAGGCTGCTAGGGTCCTGGCTGCTTTTAGGTGATGTGGTAGTGTGTTCCACAATACCGCCCCAGACGAAGAAAAGGCACGTCTTCTGTACTCTAGCTTAGACAAATTGGCAACTGAAGACCTCCTTGCGCCCTGAGGCGAGTGTTGTGAGTATGCACGTGTGATAATTGTGTGAACATTGCAGTGATGTAGGAAGGAGTCAAACCGTTAATAGCTTTATAGACGAGAGTAGCTTTGCTTTTCTTGTGTATTTCAACCACTGGGACCCATTTTAGTGTGTTTAGAAGGGTTGAGGTAGAAGTTCGCCTGTCACAGCCCAGTTATTATCTTAGTTTGCATAAAATTTTAGTACTCTCACCTCTCGAATAAAAGTACCCCCTGGAATAAAAGTACCCCCCGGACAAATCTTCAAAATGTAATAAAAGTACCCCCTGGAATAAAAGTACCCCCCGGAAAATTTTTAATTGACATGTGAAAG
>NW_017803379.1:3284505-3309100 GCF_001625305.1 Branchiostoma belcheri | reverse complement strand
ATCAGACATGCATGAAACTGAATTTCGTGGAACGTCACAGTGCAAGAAGTGAAACCTGAGTCTGTGTTCTTTTTTTTCTAGAGTCCCAGCACAACACCAGACATTCCCAAGATGTCAGAGAATCACAGGACAGGTAATGTTAGCACTCTGTTATTTTGGTTCAGCAGACATTAATACAACCTACAGATTTACCTTCAATATGACATTGTCACTAAGTATTCCACATACATGTATCAAGTACTTAGTAATACTTAGTCTGGTTATTATCAAGAAATAATATTTTTCTATAGTTGCTCAGTCTTTGAACATTCATGTGTGTTACTTTAAGAAAAATTCAGAGTTCCAGTGTTATTTAATTAAAACAGTATGTCACAATTTAGAAAGATCTTACCTTTTACGGTAGAGATCCAGAAGTATGTTTACCAAATGCAGACTTAACTCAATCTGTTGTTCCTGTCCAAAAGACTTGTGGAGGTGTAATAGGGCGGTTAGAATCATGTTGAAGGAGTGTTTCCCTGTTTGGCTTTGTGGTGACTTAGAAGTAGATAGGTTGACTTTTGTTTTAGATCTATATCATAGTCTCTCAATGTAGTTTGTAGCAGTATGTAATGAGTAAGATGCATTCAATCTATTTATTATTGTTTAAGCCCTGTCCAAGCTCTTCAGTTGGAGTATTTGTTTGTTTGTTTGTTTGTTTTGTTGATTGCATGCGTCGGGCTGTCTGTTTTGTACAGCTGACTCACCTGAACCTCCGGTGACACCTGCCGACACAGAACCACCCCCTAAACCTCCCCGTACAGGTGCTCTATCTTTTCCTCTACCTCTTCATTTCTGCACAAGCACAGACTCTTCAAGCACCTTGAGAAACATAGGATACATAATGTTATCATGATAAATTTACCACATTTATGCACTGTAAACAGCACATTATTGTATAGTCATGTAATTCAGCTTTGCTCTCGTAGATTATGATAGAGTGAGAGATTTCTCTAGACTAGTCTTTTCCCAGGGCGGGTACTGGAGTTGCTGTATTGGCTTGAATCTCCTGAAATTAAATGCATTAATCTTTCTAATCAAAACAAAACATCTGAGCAATACTCCCAGTCAATCAATCGCTCACTGAAGTGAAAACAAGATAATGCCAAGGATCAACAGACAAGTGATTGGGCAATTTTTTTTGCAAACAATGTTTGTCAGATGAATGGATTGAAAAGACTGAAAACTGCTTTGATAATTCAGTGTTTATTAACTGTTTTGGCTGTTCAGCACACACGTCAGGGCTGCCCAACTAGCTTGTGGCTATTGCAAAGGGCAAGCCCTGCTGACAAGACATGACATTACAATGGAGTTTGACATGGACGTGTAGCATAACAGTGTTTGGCAACATGTTGCTCTTTCAGGGAATTATAACTCTCCAAGAACCTCAGTGTCTCAGGATGAGACAGAAAATGGTGACCCTCCCGCAGTTGTTTCTCCCGTCACAGAAACTGTTGACATAACCATAACTGTAGCAGACACAGGTGACACGCCTACAGCTTTAACCCCCAAAACAGATGACACACCTACATCGGAAGCACCTGTTTTGGGCGCAGGTGGCACACCTGTAGCTGTAATACCTGAGAAGCTGACAGGTGATATTCCTGTAGTAGAATCACTTGGCACAGAATCAGGTGACACAACACCCAAAGCTGAAGCACCTGACATAACAGCAGCTGTAGCACCTGCATCAGAAATGCCTGGCGCAGCTGCAGTTGATGCATCCACAGCTGCAGAGCTTGGCAATAAAATGGCTGACACACCCACAGATATGGCATCCACATCCACTGTAGAAGCAGATGGCACAGAAACAGCTATAGCACCTGGCAGCACCACAGCTGTAGCACCTGACAGCACCACAGCTGTTGCACCTGACAACATCACAGCTGTAGCACCTGGCAGCACCACAGCTGTAGTACCTGGCAGCACCACACCTGTAGCACCTGACAGCACCACAGCTATAGCACCTGGCAGCACCACAGCTGTAGCACCTGGCAGCACCACAGCTGTAGCACCTGGCAGCACCACAGCTGTAGTACCTGGCAGCACCACACCTGTAGCACCTGACAGCACCACAGCTGTAGCACCTGACAGCACCACAGCTGTTGCACCTGACAACATCACAGCTGGCATACAGATAACTGCAGCAGCTGATGTTGAAGCTAGTGACACGACTGCAGCTACAGCACCTAGCACAGACTCTGAGGCAAATTTCACACCTGCAGCTGACCACCTGCAAGAGCCCTCAGGTGCTAACATGTTCAGTGTTCTCTGCCACCTAATCAAAAAACCAAATAAACAACATTTGCATCGCATTTCATCTTTGATTGACTGCCAAATCATGTGATTAAAAACTGTTTTATGTTAGTTTTCTTTGATCATATGAAGACAAATTTTTCAACATTAAACTAGTTTTCCCTAAACCCTGATCAGACCTTGTAGGGCACCAAACTGAAAGTGATGAAGTTGTCAAGACAGCAGCTACTGAGAATGAGGTTCCACCAGTTGCTGTTGCACCTGACTCTCCAGCTGATACAGCTGCAGCTGAACCTGTCCCTACACAGTCAGTTCTATGTGAAGAAGAAGTCCAAATGTCCCCCGAACCTACATCAGACCAGGTGGCACAAGGTGCTGAATTCTCACCTGCTAACAGTGCAATCCAATCAATAAAAGACTTCCCTGGCTGCTGCCCCATCAAACTTCTTGAATGGAGCAGATGTAACAAATCTACTAATTCTTTGTAGAAACAAGACAACTAGATGCAACAAAGAAAATGATTTGATTAACATTAGCTCACCAGAAATAAAGACATCACCATAGTTTTAGGCCACAGACTCAAATGATGACAGATAAAACACTGGATGAACACTTCAACTTTTCACAGATTTGCTTTGATTTTAACCATGGGCACATACTGTACACTTCAAGCACTGTTCCTTTTATATCTAATTTCACTTTCTTTCCCTCTAATCATGAGATTCAATATTTTTGCATACAAAAACTTCGTGATTACAACAGTGAGGTTTTGACCCTATCAAAATGGTCAGGGTGACATGACAAATACTAAACCTGTCCCTCTCACACAGATGCTTTTGTCCCAACTCTCACACCGACCCGAGAGGAGGGGCCACTCCTGGAGGAACAAGTTGTGGAGTTCTGTCCTCCCGTAGAAATAGAGGCCTCAGTGGAGATGCCTGTAGTAGCCTCACATGAGGGACCAGTAGCCAGTACTGATGCTAGTAGTGTTGAGGTTGTGGAAGGTGAAAATGGTCTCAGTTTAACACTTCCTTGCTGGCACCCCTCTATGTTAGCCTCTACCAAGCTTAAAAGGCAGTTCAAATTAGCCAGATAGACATATATCATGCCAGAGGAGTTGGTCTGCTCCCTTCAAACTGTACTTCTTTAGCAGACCAGCTTCCCTGGCATGTTATCTGTCTATTTAGCAAATTTCTAGTCTCCTCTCTTTCCAGCTGCCTGTGAAGCCTGGTAGAGGCTAATCTCCGTCACGCTCGGCTGTTAATGCATGTCCAAAAGTACCGTCATGGAGAAAGGAACATCAATCACTTAAACCTGCTTTCTCTCTCCTTGGTGCTGAAAGGTGAATCACTGTGCTGATTGCAAGGATGGATGCTCTTGCTCAACACAAGACAATCTTATCTTTCTAAATACTGCAGTTTCTCTTAAGCACAACACATTGTACACAAGAAAATAGTTACTAAAACAATGGATAGATTTTGAAACTCTATCCAGTTGCTTGAGTAACTATTTTCTTTTGTATCTCATGTCTAACCTTTATCTATACATCCTGATATATTTCTAAGAATAAAGTCAGCTGATGTGTGCTCTGCAACATGAATGAATGAATACTGGTAGTATCACATTATGCACATGCAGCTTCCTAATAAATGCACCTTTTCCACTTTCTGGGACAGTAGAGCGAGCTTTAACAAAATATGATATTGGAGGCAAATGTTCCTGATCATGAGTGTGTCTTGCTTGTGTTGTTACAGACAGCCTAGGTAAGTCTGAAGAGGCAGGACAGAATGATGAAGGAGTGGTTGAGGATGAAGCAGGGGGAGGACAGGAGGAGGAGGCGGCTGAAGACTCAGGGGCATCCTCGTCTGGTAGGGAGTTCTATAGTCATTCTTAAGTCCTGAAGATGCTACAATTGTTTATTTAATGCTTTCCACAAAATCATCATGAGTAAGTGGAATTTTTTATCCTTAATCTGTAACCACTGTAAGCAGTGTTACAGTAAGTACATAAACATTTTTTCACACATGCTGTTTAGAGCCAGTACAGTAGCTGTATGGTGTTTGTAGATGTGACAGCCTGTACCTGCAGAGCTACAGTAGTGAAGAAAATATGAGAGTTAGTCCCATGTGTGTGTTGCCCTGAGTTGCCTTTCCATAGACCATTCCAGTGTTGTCCATCCCATATTACTGTTACTGTAGTAGTTGCCAAGATGACTATCAGTGTTCAGAGAGAGCCCTCAACTATGCATTTGGTTCAGTCTTGGAAAAAGTTGACAAGCAATAACCACGATCGTCGCCCCCTGGTGGGTGCTTCAGGTGCTGCAGGCAGTGCAGATATGGCCACAGATGAAGACACGGGGGAGGCAATAGCCCAGAGACTATTGGCTGTTGTTGCACAGCAAGAACGCACAGCTGTAGGGGGAGGTAACAACAACACATCCTGACAAGTTTGCCAATCACCTCTCTTAACACCCTCCTCCCACTTCCCAAAATTATGAACACTGCCCTCAGACCAGGAAGCATGCATAAAAAAACTCCACTCACACCATTGTTACTGACCTCCAAATCTCACATAGGTGCAGAAGACATTTGCAGTAGCTAGGCAGATAACCAGACTAGTTGTATAAAAACAAAAACAAAATACTTTCAATGCATGTCATAAGCACAAAACATAGAATATGCATATTGCTGCATCGTGGCAGTGCATAAGATATTCCTATTTCAACTAATTTTGACACTCTACCCCTTGCAAGTGACTTCGTATTGGGTCAATTCAATTCTCACTCCAACTGCAAATCACAAAAGGTTTGGATGTAAAGGTCATGACATAATATAATGTACACACTTGAATGTCCTTAGTTAAAATTAAAGATTGTTATATTAATAACACCTGTTAGGGAAGACATGGTTTATTGTGTAGAATGTCTTACCATTTTGGAGTAGAGGGGGTATCAAGCAATTATGCAGTGTCTCAGGTCATTGCTAGTACATGTACCTGGTCTTGTGTACCCCATGTCCTTTGTACAGAATGAAAAAGTCCTTCTGTAGTATTAGCTTCTTTGTGTTTTTGTGTGATGCTGTTACTAATATTTTATCTTTTTTGTGTGTGTTCTTTAACCCATATTTTTCTGTGTTGTTTGTATTCTGTATTTCCTTGTGCCGAGTTCTTAAGAGTGTTCAATCCTTTGTGTCGTGAAACATTGTCTTTGACAAGGACAGAAATTTCATCAGCCTATAATCTCAATAGTTTCTGCAAGTACACAGTAGGTTAGGTCCCAGACAAATGATGGAAAAATAAGATAATCAAAAGGTTCTGTACACAATCAAGAAATTTTATCTGTACAGAATATCACACTACACATGTCTGATACAGACTGTCCCTGTATACAGTATCTATGTGCAACAATGGTTGTGTCCTTTATCTGCAGGTGAGGAGCCCACAGCAGACTCACCCCCTCCCTCAGACCTGCCTGATCAGCCCACCCCAGCCTCTCCTGGAGCCGAGGACGGCCAGGAACCTCCAGATGATGACGAGCTCATCACCCCGAAATCACCGACCCGGGGGCCGCCCGACCCACTGGGGGCACAGCTTGTGGAGGAGATGAAGAGGAAACAGTCGGTCAAGAAGCAAGACTCGTTCGAAGAAGAGGTACCCCCACCTGAAGAGCCAGAACAAGGAGAAGAAACGGTCGCTGCAGAAAATGAGGTCGCCCCAGCGGAAGAGCCAGACCCGACACCAGATCTAGACCTCGAAACCAGCCAGCCAGAGGAGCAGCATGAAGATGCCCTGCAGGAAGATTCCCATGGTGCCGTGCAGCAGCCAGAGGAGGAAGAGGAGGAGGAGGCTGAGGAGGATTATGAACAGCCAGAGAAGGACCTCCCGGAAACCCCCCAGGAGACCACCTCTTCGGAAGATGAAGCTCCACCTGCAGAGGAAGAACCTCCAGAAGAAGAAGAGGAGCCTGAGAAGGAAACAGAAAAGCAGAACGGTCCTGTCGAAGATGAAACAGCTCCCTCTGAAGAAGAACAGAAGGAAGAACAACAGGTTGTAGCAGAGCCCAAGAACGAACCTGTCCGGCCAAAGCGTCTAAGCGTTGCAGAAACAAGGCAAATGTTTGCAAAGTCAGAGCCCCCGCCATCACCTGAAACTGAGACTATCACAAGGCCAAAACTCAAGCCAGTTCCACCTAAAGCTGAGCCAACTCCGAGCAGCTCTCAGCCCACAAAGCCAGCATCCGCTGCACCAAAGGAGACCATAGTGGTGAAGAAGCCTTCTGCCCCTGTGATGCCAACCCCACTGTCACCTACTGCTACTGTTAGGTTAGTTGTAATGGCACTGTGCACACAAGGACCTTTAAGGGTTAGGGATCTTTAAGTTCTAGAAGTAAAAATACAATTTAGACTTAAAGCTGAAGATAATAGAATAAATGTTCAAAACATGAAAACAACAGTTACAGTAACAGACTTTTCATATTAAATTATATATGTAGGAATGGGTGAAAGGGAAGTGTTTCAATTACAGACTATTTATTCAGAACCTAGAACAATTCTTGTGTTCCAATTCCGTTTGTGTTCTTTTCTTTTTTCTAATTTATTCAGTACTTACTAAAACTCTTTGTATTATAACATAATTTATGTTATTTCAGGTCCCTCGCAGACAAGCCCCAGCCCAAGAAGGTTTTTGGTGCCATCAAGGCACTGGAAGACCAGGGTGATGACAAGGTCCCGGCCTGGGTAAGGATAGCTCAGAAAAAACAGAAGGAACGAGAAGGCAAGGATGAGGACGACACGGTCGGGGGGAAGAAGGTGGTGGTGAGTGTAATACTTTCAGCACAACTTTAGTGTCCTTGTACATGTATTTCTTACACTGTACAAAATCTAAACTTGTCCTTTCAACTGAACAGAATCTAAACTAGGCTTGTAACCTTTCTCTTTGTAATCTTCATGGTCACCAGTACCGGTAACTCACTACTAAGACACTTTATTAATATTTCAAGTCACCAATTTAGAACACATCATCTCTATAGCCTGGATATTAGCCTTCTTCAGCACTCTGTCCACTTCATAGATCCTGTATAGCCAACCTGTTGAGCAGACTAAAACTTAACACTAGCTGGTATCCAGGCTACCTTAACGTTCTTCCTGCTGCCATACTGGTAACTAGTACCTCAGCAGGGAGAAGGTTAAGGTTTCACCCAAAGTCACACCTAGATAAAAGCACTGTTAGCTGATGGTGTAGTGTTAAGCCCCTGTCACACATTCAGAACCTTCCCCCAACCACCAACCAACCAAACTTGACTGAAGTTCAGGAGCAGTCTGACCAGATTTAGGCCATGCCAACCTTTTGCAAAAATCACATCAGACCTGTTCCCAATCACCAGCCAAATAGTCCCCAACCATGGCCCAACCTCTTGTCCACTCCCAAACCTTGCAAATGTTTTGAAACATTCGGCTGGTGCAGGCAACCACAGCCGACCTTGCTCCCAACCTACTCCAAACCATTTCTGGGTGAGTTGGGCAGTGTTCGGGACGCCATCTATGTGTGACAGGGACTGTAGTCAGTTGTCCACTGATGTAAGCCTAAAGTGTTATGGTTAAGATTGTTACATGCTGTGACAGGTGGTTGAGAAGACTCCCCCTGCCACATCATCCAACCCGTCACCGCCCAAGTCCCCCGTCCGCAAACCGTCCACCAGCGCGGTGCCTCCCAAAGTGTTGGTCAGTCCTCAGAAGGCCCTTGTCATACAGTACACTGTAGTAAAGTAGCTAATGCTGTTACAGGATAATTTTCCAACAATATTGTTCTTACTTTCTTTCTAATCTCCTTGCTTTGTCTCTTCTGATGCTCTAACAGGCTTAAAATGCTTGCTCATTTGCTTAATGCCAATAATCTTGCCAAATATATTATATAATCATCAAAGATAAGTAAAGATTTTTCTTGTTTTCAAGTCAAATTTTATAGCATGAATCACATTTCATGCTATTAGGACAGTCTTTCACCACACCATATGTTAACGTACTGTATCAAAATCACAGCAATATTAAAACTTACTTGTCAGATGCAAATAAGAATCATGTTTTATGATTAATTTTTTTTCATATCAAGTAGTGATTTGATGATTGTCAGTAGTTTTGGTAATGGTACTAGTATTCAATACCAGGTAAATTTGATCTAGTATTGTATAATGCAGTAGTTATTCTAGTAGGCATCAACTTTCAAATTTGTTCCATTCCACTGATAGTGTCAGACTTTGCTGATATTTAACTGTACAGTTCAGGCTTCTGTTTGACTTTTTCCACCCTTTTGATGACCTTACACAGGTTGTAGAAAAGACTGGATCAGTCACAGCCAAGCCGTCAGCATCCAGACCGTCTGTGAGTGGCCCCTCCAAGCCCTTCTCCAAGCCAGCTGACCCCCCCACCCCTGTCATCATACCAGCAGCAAAGTCCCCAGCTGAGCAGCCCAAACCCCCCAAATCCCCCTCAAAACAAGCCGAGTCCAAACCCACTGGCAGTATGTCCCCACCCCCCGCCAAGTCTGGTGACATGATGGCCAACAACAACAAGCTGAACCGAGCCGGACAGTTCCTGTCTCGGCAGCAGAAAAAGAACTTCATCCTGCCCAAGCCTGAGAAGTGCATCGTGTGTAACGAAAATGTGTACCAGGTGAGAAAACTTAGAGCCAAGTCTTTGGAGATAGTTATGAATAATCTAGTGGTACGCATTGTTCAACATTGATTGATTACTGGATTTCCAGCAGAATGCGACAGGGACAGGGATGGCAGTGTTAGTGTGAATTTCATTCAGCACCAGGGACAGGGATGGCAGTGTCAGTGTGAATGTCATTCAGCACCAGGGACAGGGATGGCAGTGTCAGTGTGAATATCATTCAGCACCAGGGACAGGGATGGCAGTGTTAGTGTGAATGTCATTCAGCACCAGGGACAGGGATGGCAGTGTCAGTGTGAATGTCATTCAGCACCAGGGACAGGGATGGCAGTGTTAGTGTGAATGTCATTCAGGGACAGGGATGGCAGTGTCAGTGTGAATGTCATTCAGCACCAGGGACAGGGATGGCAGTGTCAGTGTGAATGTCATTCAGCACCAGGGACAGGGATGGCAGTGTCAGTGTGAATGTCATTCAGGGTTCAGTAGTCTTTGCCTACATGTGCTTTTCATTGATTTTGTATCATATAACAAAGTTACATGTATGAGTATATAGCAATAACACTGAGTATCTTTTTTCATTTTTAAGCTTCAAGTAGTCACCATGTCAAAATCAAATGACAGCAGCAAAGCATCAAATGGTGTTTTATTCGTAAAAAAAAACGTGGACTTTGCAGCCAAAGGCTGAATTGCGTCCAGTTGTACATGCAAATTCATTACACATTTATTTACATTTATTTACACAGGCATTAACACAGGCATTATTTACAACGACTTTAACGTACGGTGTCTAACACAAATAGTGACTGTTCAGGAGGTAGGTCATGTATGGGACGCTACTCTGTTTGTACCGCTCAGTTCTACATTTGGTAAGGGTCAGTTTGTTACTGGAACGAGTGGTGCGCTCAGTGGTGGTGCCCCTCCTGGGCGGTAGCCAGTGTTGGAAGTCCTGTGATCTGAGAACTTTCATAGCAAAGTTCAGGCAAAGTTGGACCCTTCGGTCTTCTAGCGTAGGTAAGTCCAGCGTTGCACATGCCTCGGGGTATGAAGTATAAGCTGACCCGAGTATTACTCGACACGCGCGTTTCTGGATATACTCGATCCTGTGACGTTGTCTGGTAGTCAGTCCAGGATGCCAGGTGGGCGCCGCGTATTCACAGCTCGGACGGACAAACGTTTTGTAGCAGGTAAGTAAGTCATCCCTAGAAAGGTCAAACTGTTTGAGTTGTTTGAGGAGGAAGAGCTTCCTGCTACCTTGTTTGACAACGTGATCGACATGAGTATTCCAACCTAGGTCGGCCTGAAGGTGTAAACCAAGGAGTTTCACTGCCTTCACTTCTTCCAACAGTATACCAGCAATGGATAAAGACGGCAGTGGAGGGGGAGTTCTTGTGAAAAACACGTGCATAGCTTTGCACTTCCCTGGATGGAGCTGCATTTTCCTCGATGTTGCCCATTGCTCAAGATGGTTTAAGTCTGTCTGAATGGTTGAGGTCTCCCCGATCATTCTGCTCTCCGCAAGGTTAAGATCGTCAACGAACTTCCACCGCCTAGCGGAGGAGTTCTCGTTTGCACTGTTGATCAGAGCGAGAAATATCAGTGGGCCTAAAACAGTTCCTTGTGGAAGGCCACAAGTAGTCTCCCTCCAGTCAGAATACACCCCCTTGTACATTACTCTCTGTTGCCTGGCAGTGAGGAAGGAGCAAATCCATTTGGCGAGAGAGCTTCTTAGTCCCAGTTCGAGTAGACTTGAGACAGCTAGGCTGTGATCTACTCTATCGAAAGCCTTAGCAAAGTCAGTTGTTACCAAGGTAGTAACTGTCCTTCTCTTGTCTGAAGTTTTTGTCAGCTGGTTAACAACGTCGACAAGGCAGTGTGAATGTCATTCAGCACCAGGGACAGGGATGGCAGTGTTAGTGTGAATGTCATTGCTTTGAGTAGTCTTTGCCTACATGTACTTTTCATTGATTTTGTATCATATACATGTATGAGTATATAGCAATAACACTGAGTATTACTCGTTCATTTTTAAGCTTCAAGTAGTCACCATGTCAAAATCAAACCACAGCAGCAAAGCATGGTTAGAATATTGTAAAACTTGTTTATAGTTGTAGCAGAAACATTCACCATGAATTTTCAGTGGATCTCATCGACCTTTATCAGATGACTGATTTAGTCTCCCTGTTGTTTAACTGTTTCAGACTGAGATGGTCAAGTCAGATGGACGCTTCTTCCACAAGAAGTGCCAGCGCTGCCTGGTGTGCAAGCGCACTCTGGACATCAGCAGCTTCATGGTCATCCAGGAGAAAATCTACTGCAAACAGCACGGCCAGGAGGTCAAGCTGGCCCAGCAGGCAGTATAACTGTTCTGTCATCACGATCGTTCCATGTACAGCCCCTGTTTTCTCAATGGTACGTCCCTCAACCATGTAGCACTGACTGGTAGCTGTCAGATGTACCAATTATTCCAAATTTTAGCAGGGATGGTTGTATAGCAGTGGTGATATGCCTGGCTTGGGCATATATTTTGAAATAGGCTTAATAGGCTTTGTCCTGTACATTGCATACTGCCATTGCTTACAAGTAGAGGATGGCATATGTAATAATGCAAGAAAAATGAAAAGAAAGTTTTAAACGTGAGTCACTTTTCAGCATTGAAAAGTCTTGCACGTAATTTGTATAGCATGTATGAATTTTTTTCATTTGAAAGTTTGGGTACTTTAAGGGCATGCATGTACAGTTCAATTCATGAGTTTTTTCATGTACCAACTCTTGTTCAGTAGAACTTCATAGCATGACAACAGGACTGTTTTATTAATGGAAAGGTTTCATCATTTAATATGGAACCTTAACTTTCTATGATATCAGTATTTTGAAATGGTAATTGAGATTTATTCATTGCCAGCATTATGCTACCAAGAATGATATCAGACTAGTGCATTTGTGCTAGTGGCAGAGCAACTAAAGTAAATGTTACACAAGAACTATCCTAATCAACTGCCATGATGGTATATGGTTGTACATATTGTAATTTCCCCAAATAAAATGGGACCAAACAAGCACTGAAAACTTTCCCAGTGGCAGTGATTAGTAGTTTGTGTAGGGAATTCAGGATTTTGTCTCTAAAAAGGCAACATTGTGTCACATTTCTAGTCACAGTAACAAGTGAAAGATTTTAGAACTTGCTTTTCTTTTTGCCAATCTTAGCTGATAAAACTGTGCAATTTTGTTGCTTTCTATATTCAGTTGAAATAAATCAGTAGCAAATTTTAGAATGTAGTCTGTGGCAATATCTGTCTTACAGTAGCTGTAAGCTTTTTTCTTGGCTCATTGAGGCTTCAAATCTCAATGCTTCAAAATGACCATCTGAAAGAAAGTAAACTTGTAACAAATCTTCCTCAAAGTTGCCATACCCTGTTTTCATACTATTTAGCATGTGCATATCCTCTAACATTAAAACTTCTATGGGGACTGCATGGAATTTAAAAATTTCACAAGTGAATGTTTCTAAATGAAGTTGTTTCAGCTGCTAATATTATTGCTCATATAGAGGATTAATAAGAGGAAAGTCTGTGAGCATTCAACCCTTGCAGAAGAGTGCATCTTTTTAGACTGGCTTATTAATAGTATTGCTTAAAATGTATAGTGAAAAACAATGCAAGTCTAATTCAATTGTTTGAATCTTTTTACTAACCCATCTTTCTGTCAGTGATTGTTATTAATTCTGCCAGGGATACCATTCATTTTCTTTATTGTTTGTAACTGTATTACATGTATATTAATATGATGCCTAAAATCTTGTACTGATTCTTTGCTAAAAATCCTTGCTTGTTTTGTTGTTAACTGGCCATGCAGTAATATTCCTTCATAATGTCATAGGATTTGATCTGCTTTTGACATAAAGATCAGTTGAACACTTTTGAAGTTAATAGTTTTTCTAACAGTTTAACAGGTGGGAACTGTAGACTGTAGACTGACTAGCAAATGGCATGAATAACATTTTCTTGAATGAGGTCATTCTAAACTGTTAAAAAACAATATTGCAATTGTGTAAATACAACAAAGTAGTAAAGGCAGTCCAAGTTTTCAAGTCAGAACATTTGAAATGCAAATGAATGCTGTTGGAATTTTTGATGGTGCAAACCAGAGTGATATTAGCCAGTATATAGATGATATATTATTATAATAGTGATTTGCTGAAATGCTGATGTTTGTATTTTAACCAAAGACATTTCTACAAAATAGGTCAGTATTTCTTGTATATCAGTGAAAGCCGATGTGCCTTGCCAGAAGTAGAATCTTAACTCTATGTGATGTTGTATCATTAAACTCATGAATAGGTTGTACAAAGAATCAACCATACTGTTACAAAATTTACATGTACCAAGTGCCTACCATGTACCTGGGCTTTGACAATGGATCAGCTACCTTGTCTACACTGGACTCTAATCATTAGCTTTTATTGTTTAAATTCTTGTAGGTGCTTTTATATGCAATGAGAAGTACATCAATATCAGAGAACAACTGTAGGATGCCCCGACTATAAGTGAATGTAGGGGGCTTTTCATAACTGCTGCACATGCAAGGTGCTGTTATCAAAGGTTATAACAGTTGGAACTTCAACTTGGAGGAGAAGCTGAGACTGATGATTGTGTAACAAACTTGCATATCAAGGCTTCATGCACTTTTTTGAATATGTAAAACATACTTTAAGCTTGCACTATGTTTATTTTTTACCTTTTAATAATACGGTACCACAAGCCAATGCAACAAACACATCACTGCGTACAAATTATTACCATTCTCAAAAATCTTCAGTTTTGTGCATACTGTATCATGATATGAAATTAATTGTAATGTTGCTGTTGAATAAGAATTTGCTGCAGTGGTGGTACAGAAACAAAGACTCTGAGAATTGTCAATAGTTGAATGGTCTTATGCATGATTACATTAAACAGTCAACTGTGAAATGTTAATGTCATTTTTGTCATCGAGTTTTTGTCTTTATTAGTCATTAACATTGTAGTTTGTGGTCTCCTAACAAGAACCAAGGATTGAGATTGTGATGTCTCCAAGAATATTTGGTCAAGCACACTGGGTCACCAAGTGTGTTGGGTTCTTTAACATTACCGTCATAATGGTTCTTTATGATCTTGAGTAATAGGCTGTAGTAAGTGAGTTGAAGGTTTGTCATAACTTAGTAATAATCAACTATAATCAATGTGTGTGAAAAATGCTAGTATATGGCATATACATTTGAAACAAGTCACACAAACAACAACAAAAACATTTCATATTTTATTTCTTCCAGTTACTAACGTATGCCGTTATGTACTTCCTTTAATTTTCTTCCTCTTTGATAAAACAAACAGGAACAATAAGAACTGGGAAAGTCCATTTCCATCATCAAAGTGGAAGATTGAACAATATTAATCTTGTATCATTCTAGCAACAGGAACATTTTTAACATTTGGCTTACCACGATAAAACTTAACACAAAAGTACTTTTTAAAGTTCGTCTTAAAAGACGATATCTCTAAAATACAACTGTGAGATGTAAAGTAAATACAGATTCTGAAACAATGATATGATATCAAATATCTTATACATGTAAAATCCTGCATATTTTTGGCAATATGGAATTATGTGTGACCTCATTGTGGATTCCTGTAGACCAATGACATATAACATTAAATTTGTACTTATAATAAGTGGAATGATATAACCTTGATTATGATCATTGTTGTTTTTCTTTGCAACTTTGCTGGATTGATATTAATTAAAATGATATATTATTATTGGATATGCAATATTTACCTGTAATTTGATGATATTCCTGATAACAAAATATCCCGGTCCACAGGGATAGGTACAAATCTACAACATTCAGGCACATAACAGGGTGTTGGTTTTGTCAAACTTATCAACGACGTGAATTCTTGTGAAATATTATGAACATCATACATTTGAGGTGTGAAAATTCCTTCTAGGCATAGGGCACCGCGGATGCCCTTATAAGGCATTCACCATAAGATGGATTGTTTGTCAATGAAGCCACGATTGGATTTACACATACAAAGCTATTAGGACACTTTCACCAGAGTCCGTGTTTGTCAAATGCGTGGGTAACATACTGATTGAGTTGGGGCTATTCCATAATGTGTCTAGATGTGGGTAAATGCATTTTCTATCTAGAAAATTAGGAGCTTACTTTAAGTTTTACTTTGTAAGATAGAGCTAATTACCCTTTGGAACGAGCGGCAAGAAAAGGTAACAAAGAGATTGAGTCCCTCTCCCCTAGCGAAAGTCTAGCCAATGACTGATTCCGAAGTTGACAACTTAGAGCCACATAATACTGTTGTGTTTGAAGATCCCATAACTTTGTCCAATTTGTAAAGTGCTCAGTGTTGACTTTCTCCTTGTGATATCAGCGAATCGCTTTGCAGGCACGCAGTTTTGCGGGAGGAGGGGGGAGCAGAGATTTTTCTTGGCAGCAACAATGCATGGGCATCGCATGGGCGTCGTTCATGGATACGATGCCCTGGTGCCACATTGGGGCAGGTCACAAAACACTATAAGTCATAAGATTAGTATGTGCCGAAAAGAAATTAGGTACAATGTGAACCTCAACTATCTGCCGTGTGTTCTACTCTTAACAGAATATCGCATTTTTGACAGAGTATCCCCATCATGACTGGGCATTAACAAGACAGAGATCTACCATTTTATATATGAGATGCAGCTATTACGTACAATGGGAGTATTTGGATCAAAAACATCGAATAAGGCATAACCTACTGTCCAGGAACTATTAACGGGGTTGACCTATCAAAAGTAATCCGGCACTTTTTGTCCGTTATCCTTCCAAAAATTTCACCATAGACTACCCGAGGAAGTATATAAATCGCATAAAATGTCTTAATGTATGGTTCTCAAGTTACAATTTGGATGAAGGACGAAGATATTGTAACAGTTGTTCAGTGACGTGTTGCTATGGATAAGGCCATACTGATTTGATTACATGGATGACATCCTCTAGGCACACCATTAACTGATGCGAAGAAAAAAGTTGGGCCCAAAATGTCCATTACGAAATCTAAGTCGACAGGAAAGCTGAATAAATGACTGAACACACAGAGCATTGTGTGCCAAACAATGAATTCTATGTTTTGTTCTTTCATATCTTCTTCTTTGACTTTGGAAGACTTCTTCTTTGACTTTGGAAAATACTAGTAAACAAGTTCGCCAGAACATGTCAGACGAGGGCAGCAGAGCACTACGACATGCCAGTGTCATCACTAACGTGATGTTGGGTATTTAAGAGAAGAAGAAGACTTCGCTTAGGGATCGAAATACATATTTAGCCAAGACAGATACTTGCCATTTGTACTGGATACAAATGGCAAAAAATCGCAACTTACGCAATACATGTATATTTGCTGGCATTGCAGCTTCGTTTTGTACGATCAAGGACATATTGTATTAGGTAGGATTCACAGTATGGTGGCAACCTTTTTTCAATGAGGAAAAAAGAAGTAGCAATTGGCCAAAATAGACAGATAACATTCCAGGGGAACTGGTCCGCTAAAGAGTTTTTGCAAACTGTACTCCTTAGTGGACCAACTCCCTTGGCACGTCACTGACTATTTGGCTAATTCCTACTCGTCCCAGCCGCTTCCAAAGCCTGGTAGAGGCTAGATATCATCCATATAATCACGTCAGTGTGGCCTAACTCATATAAAACTGACGCACTGTTCCTCGTCGCACACGGGACACCTCTGCAGACCGTTCTCGTTGCAGGCGGTACAGTTGAGCGCGCGGAACATGTCCGTGAAGTTGTTCCTGTGCACGGACTTCCGACTGCCGTTACACACCGTGCAGGGGATGTACCTGTACCCGCCGCACCGGTCACACAGGGAGCGCACCGTGATTTTCTGTGGGAGGAAATGAAAAGGAAACAACGCAATCAGAGATGGCAGACTTCACCCCTTAATACCCATACTACTTTGCGACCCCTCCAGTCCCACCAAAAAGAAAATTGCAGCACAAATATGTATGGCAACAATGCTGCATTATATAGTTTGCTTCTTTCTTTTTCATGGGAGGATAATAAGTCAGACATAGTTAAGACCCTTAAGACTAAGGGTACAGCAAACGACCACTCCTCTTCATTCACTCCCCTTTCTTACAATGCTTCCGTTTCAAACTTCACCGATTCATGGCCCCTTAATTCTGTTTTCCAACCAATGTCAAAACATTAGGTCAAGTAAATTCACAGCAGTTTATATTTTCTGTTCAGACAAAATGAGGACCAAGGCATTTTTCACAGTGTACCCACCCTGGTGTCATACTACTAGTTTACACAGGCAGGTAGCCGCTAACACTTCCGTCTAAACATCGGTATTTGGCAATGATCAACTCTTCACTAGAGGACGGTTTACCGAAGGCGGGGTGGGTTTGACTACGTATATAATCTGTGCCCGTGTGTGAACCCAGCTAGACGAGCAACCCAAGCATTCTTTTTGAAACACTTCCAATTGAGGGAAATCCGGAATACTTACTTCGAATCGGCTCAAGAGTTTTCTGAGTTCCCCAGCTTCATTCAGTTGGTCTAATCTTTCCGCCCCCTGAAACATGAGGACAGAAAATGGTCATGAGTCCAGTCGGTCAACAACTGCTGTAGAACAACAATGATAACAATAACGGCAAGGGAAGGCAATATATATCTTTTTGCTAATTGATAAGTGCTACTACAAACTGATTATGATGTTTTAGACTGCACGATAAGACAAGATAATCTCCTAGTTACAAAATTCAGGATTGTCAGAACGGGTAGTGTTGTTGTTATCGAACATGAACGTTATCATTGCAGGTGTTTTTAAGTATACATTCCTGATGTTTTAAGGACCTGTCACACCTCACCTAACCTTTGCACATCTGAGTGTAGCAGCTTTGGAAAGCAATCTAGTGATATCGATGATGCCCCTACTAGTACTATACTTGGTGGCAGCGAGTTCCACTCTGCGATTTTTCTAGAAAAAACACCATTACACAACTATCCATGACAACACCCACACCCACCCCAGAGTGGCACCATCAGCCTAGCCCTTTGCATGGGGCAAGGTTCCCTCGGTAACTAAACAACACGGCAGATAAGGCAGTGTCAGGTCAGACCATGTCATTATCACATCACGTGTTCATCACGCACGTAAACCTTGAACTTTGAGAGCCGAGAGGCCGACATTGTGTGTCTTACTTCTGGCATGGAGAGCAAATACACCTGAGTAACCTGAGTTAGTGGCGTCAAAGTGGATAGGCTAGCGTACACAAAAACCTTTGCACGACTTTCCTCACTCCACCCAGGTGTAAAATAGATACCTGACTTCGGTTGGTGAGGTAAAAGGCGACGGAAGGAGAGCGATGGGCCCCGCCTACCAATATCATATACTAGACACAGACAATTACGAGTCAACCAATTGCCCCTACGGCCTCGGCATCAAAAAGGCTATGGGACTACTGTACCTTTACTTTTACCTTAACCCGAGTTAGCAATACATTACAGATAGCCCCCGGGGTTCCCATACAGGTAGGATCAAGTTGATGGGTATTTCATCACCCGGATGCTGACACCTGTGTCCTGGACACGTTAGGTATTACTATTACCGGCTGGGTCAGTCGTGAATTATTTATTGCATTTCCTTTGGGGTAATCAAAATAAAAGGTTTCACAAAGATGTCGGGCATTCTTTCCTCGCGTATCTCTTTAACCTATTATCTCTCTTGGTTTATTACTTTCCCTGGTTGCATAACTCAGGTTATAATATCCTGTTTGGACGACACACCTGTAAGCTCCGGAAGTTGCGAGGACGTCATTTCCGACGAACGCCTATTTTTTACCTGACCTTTGTTCCATCATTACTGCCTACAGGTAGTTTTATGGGCCTACGTGATGGTATGTGTTGTTAGTTCCAAATGTTTACTTTCCTTGTGACATGTTTACAGTCGAGTGTCTATAAAAATGCCACAACGTTGTTTCACTTTTTTCACAGAACACATTGTCAAATATATCAACCAGTATAAGATACATAGTTTATACCCTGGAATGATTATCACTATGATATTGAGTATTTCTTGACAGAAAACTATGGCACTTTCTAACAGTCATAAATCTCATACTAAGTACATTAAAGTGAAAGCCTAGGTGAAACATACTAGTACTTAGGCAATATTTCAGGTTGAAAAACAGAAGGTATGTCTGTAACTGTGTCTGTTTTGGATAACCGTGATACTCTACGAGTGACCCACGGGACAAACATTTCCCTGTCTTTCTACATTTACTGTAGTAGAAAGATGTTTGACTATGCCTCTAGATTGTGCCTGAGGTTGTTTAAAAAAACGCATATGGCACGCGTGTTACATCGCGTGTTTGCAATATCCAATCAATGTCTGGAAAGGCGGCGCAAACATAGTGAATAACAACAGAGGTTTTTTCTGGTTTTAGCAGTATCTTGAGTCAAGAGGAAATTTATGACTGACAACAGCCCCGACCACAGACAGCCATGTCGGTTAGTTGTCAGGAGAATCTCTCGTATTTCCTCTGACGTCAGAAAGGTGTACTCTAACCAGTGTCGCACGCGAAACCGTCTGTTGTAATTTTCCGTGGCAGGGCTGCATGGCTCTGATTTATTCTTACAGTCTAGCGTAATAGGTCTGTGTGCACCTGCAGGTATATTACTAGTATGTAAAACATGCACACGTCGGAATTTAGCGTTATGCGGACAATAACCGACAATGCTTTACTGGGGAATGTCCTTTTCGATAAAATCTCGGACAAAGATTTAGGCTTTACAGTAAACATTGGTGATCAAGTGGTCTACCTACATGTAAGCTGTTTTCCGCCATTGCTGCATGCATAATGTGACAAAATTCTACACAGATCACTAAATGTGAGAATTTCTCATTTGATCAAATGAGTCTACTGTCTCCAAGACATGTTTGTGAGATTTAAAAAGTTAACAACACTGACAGATACTGAAATCCTTTTGTTTTTTCTAGCAGCCATATGACGTCATTCAGTCTATGTTCCTTGTTTTCCCCATACCATGTTTTTATATTACTGCCATGCACGTTGACGTTGTTAAACAAACGATGTTATGACATAAACCAAGGCGAGGTCCGTGCAGGTATGTTAGGGTAATCCCTCGCGTGAGCGCACAATGATATTTACTACACACTTCCCAATGATGGATGTATTCTGCATGTTGCGGATGACAAGTCGAACAATGGCGGTGTACTATCTGTCTTTCAGGGACGAAAATGTCTTCAGAAGAGACGCAACATCTCCGGGATATATATACAGTTTCTTTGTAAGCTCCCACATGTACTGTAGGCCGAAATCAGTTGCATGTACTTCAAATCTCATGAGGACGAGCAACTGTTTTTGTTCTTAAACGGTCATCTCGCTTTCACCGCTTTGAAAGATGGTGATAAATTATGAATTAGGTACAGGATTTGTAAAGGCTTTGACCAGCTTAGGGGATGCTATTTATTTTCTTCCTGGCGTGCATGTATTTTTGAAGTTCTAACGAGAGTGGTGCAGGTCGGTACGGTTTGTTGTAGCCTCCTAATTTGTTGGATCGGTCAATAGTAGACTAGTCCGGGCCTGGTAGTTGATAAGATACGACTTACGCTATCTTCTGGGTCGCCGTTGTCCCAATTATCTGACCACAACTGCGTTTAATAAGCACAGGTCGTTGCTAAGAAAACATCGATGGGCAGAAGACTATAGATTGTAGTCAACCAAGACATTGTATGTAACCAAGAAAGTTCGAGATGATTGTTTTAGGCTTTGGTTTTTCAACTCCAATCTGTTGCCTAGTTACAGGAAAGCAGAAGTAAAAACAACATCTGCCGGAAATGCATAAACAATACATGCGTAGAAAAGGAATTCAGACAATCACGAGATATTTCGTCCCGTTACTGGACTATGGGGGAACACCTGATCTTCTGTCTGCAAGGGGGTTGGCGCGATTAAAAACGACGTCAGCATTCCCAGTCTATGATATAACATTTCTCAGAAATCGTCTCCATTTCAAGGTATGAATATCAGTATCAATATGCACCTGTCTTGGACATGCTGTTACTGGTTGAATATGCCCCTATTCACACAGCCTGCTTGGATTTTGTAGTAAAAATTGAACGTGTAAGTAGATATATGTATTCATCTTGAAATCATTTCCCTCCTTCCTTCTCTCCCTAACGTCTTCCCTCTTTCCTCCCATCTCTCTCTAACTCCTTCCCTCATCCCTGCCTCCCTCTACCTTCTTTCATTCTTTCCCCCTTCTCTCTCAATCCTTCCCTCTTTCCTGTCTTCCTTCCCTTCTTCCTCCTTCCCTCCTTCCCTCCTTCCTTCCTTCTCTGCTTCCTTCCCTCCCTCTACCCCATGCTCGTACTCACCCCTATCGGCTGCCCGTCTATGAACACCTGTGGTAAGGTCAGCGCCTCCTCGGTCTGTCCCAGCCTCGCCCTCAGTTCTCTCTGCAGTTCCAAGTTCATAACAACGTCCCTTTCCTCGAAGCGAACTCTGTGACTCTCCAGTATTCTCCTGATCTTTTGGCACTTCTCGGCGGTGTCCCTGACGACTTGCATGCTGGTGGTATAAACAATGATCCTCCCCCTCTCATGGCTGCACGCCTTCTGTAAGTGAGAATTCGGCTGTAGGATGGTCCACAAAGTCCACGGGTCGTACGTAGAACGAAGGAGAAACAACAAAAAAGAGAAAAACAAAACGTGAACTTCAACTCAACAAAGGAACAAGAATCACACACCAAATAAAAAGACACATGTATATATATATCTGAAAGCACATAATGTACAATGACAATGACAAAATAACACGAAATAGTAGTGTACGTAGGTCAAACTTGAGAATATGAATAAGATACGAAAAGCACGTACATCGTATATTGCGCAACAGCTGATGACCTTTGTCGTAAAGAAATAAATTCACATCATCCATAAAGGTACCATTTGTGTTCTGTTTTTCTACTTAAAACTTTTAAGGGCTGACCTACACAATAGTGAGTGACTTACGTGTTCGATTCTGGTGCAGAAAACGTTTGTGTGGGCATGTGTACACACCTATTGTTTTCTGACACGTTTTGTTATGATAGTGGAAACAGTGTTTGGCGTTCTTGAATCTACTTGACATTTCTTCCACGAAGTATCGTGACTGAGCTTGGTTTTACATTGCCAATACACAAACAAACCAGTTGATTGTGTCTTTCTATGTCTTTGACACTGTATGATATTGCTTATGCACGTATGAAAGTGGAAATTGCTTGTTAATCTTGGCTGCTTATGATTTCTCCTACATGACAAAGGTTCCTCGGAAATCTTAAGAAAGTAAACAAGAGTTTGTGTCATAGAACGTCCACATTCAGCAGTTGTTCTTCCTTTCTTTGCGGAACAGTTCCTGCTGATGCGCTTCGGTCTGATTGAACTGTTGTATAAGGAACTGACACGGTGTGTGGCGTACAGTACAGTTGAACATGCCGGGATTCAGTCAGGCATGGCCGGGGTACATTCGGGAAGGTTACGGGCATTGTAACGGGTTTTCGGTACGAGGACTTTGACCACTAACTTAGGGCGTGTCACCGCAATCTAGTGACGCAACTTGCAAAGTCATAAACACACCTATTTTTTTACTTATTGGTGACCTTAATCTTTTTCTAATCATAATCTTTGAGTAGGAGAAAGGACCGAATAAGAATGTATTTGATTTTGAATAGTCTGGTCCGTAGTAATTTCACTTCCATTGTGTTGTGATTACGTAATTACTTGGGCTTTTTTGTGTTCTGTAACTTCCTTATGCGTGTTTTTCTTTAGTTGAATATTTGTGGGCTAGCTCTAGATTCGCATCTTCAAAACGTTTACTGAAATGACACATTTCTCACATGAAATAACGGAAAACTTGTGCTCTGGGGAGTATTTTAACCGCTAGATAACTATTGAAAAGTTGTATGGTTACCTGCGCTCCTTGTGTGAGGGAAGTGAAGTGCGCCAGCCCCGCCCGTACCCTGTTCTTCACCCCCCGTACCGTCCCGTTCCTGCTCACAATCTCCGTGTCCTCCACCCCGCCCGAATAGTCTCTCTTCCCGACATAACTCAAGAGTCTGTTCTCGTCCTCCCCTTCTCCTTCCTCCTGTGATGTCTGCGTGACGTAGTAGGTCCAGCCGGCAGGTGAGGCGGCGGCAGGTGAGAGGTGGAGCCGGGAGTTCCGGGGATGGTCTCCCGGTACGTCTCCGTTAGTCTGTACGGTACCCGGCGGGTCCGACTGGCAATATTCCCCCGTGTCCGGCTGTAGGCTGTAGTGGTGGTCTCCGCCGTTCACGTAATGATTTTTGGGCTCCTTGTCTTTCTTCTCGGCACCGCTCCCGCCCCATTTGAAGCGTAGCTTGTTCATGCTGTGTTTATGTGGCGGTGTTCTCGCTGGTGTACTGAGTGGTTGGTGGTGCGGCCCAGACAATCGCTTGTACAAACCCGTTCCGATCATGTTTAAATATTACGACCCCTTAACGGGAGGAAAGAATAGTGGACCTAGCATCAGACGCGCTACGAATACAGCATTTTAAAGGACATATTCGTCATTTAAGTTTCCTTTTAGATAGTTCAACGTATACAATTATAAGATTAAGAGCCATAGGTTGATTACTTCATTGTCTGTTGAAATTATGCACATTTTAACAAATATCTATAACTGCGCTGCAGGTAAATTAATGACCTTTCCTGTCAGTTGGTTTCTTTAAATATTCATGAGGCAATATTGATCATGAAAACAGCAGTCTGTGTCCTCGACACGATTATCAAAGCAAAACGCGTAGCATGCAGGCAACTCCTGTAGATCAAACAATCGCATTCTCTACCGTATATATCATACATAACACAAACAGATATTCTTTATTATGTCAGAAGGCGTAGTATACAAACATCAGTGGCGACGTGTTAGCAGCCAGTGTTTACTGTAGGCGTGTGGGTGACCTCAGGAGAGTAAAGGTAAAAGTTCTCTGGAGCCAGGGGTACTAGACGCTGCACCACGACTGCAAAAACTCCTTGTCGGGCTACAAAACTGAACTGTTATTCGTGGTAGACAGTGCTTGCCTTTTGATTTCAAACAGAAACCCTGCTTTTACTTGAATCGTGATAACTGTTAACCACGTCTTCATTACCTCCATGAAAAATGGAGGTATTGTTTTTGGCGGCGTCTGTCTGTGTGTCTGTGTGTGTGTGTGTGTGTCTGTGTGTGTGTGTGTCTGTGTGTCTGTGTGTGTTTCCGCAACTTTGTAGTCAGCATAACTTCATAACGCCTTTATGGATTGTGATGATATTTGGTATGCTGATAAGTCTTAGGAAGACAAAGGTCAAGGTCAAATATGGGTCTCCTGGTGGATGACCTTGGTACTGCAGCAGAACTTCCGGTTTTTGTATCTTTGGTCCTGAACATGCTATGGTCTTGAATTTTTGGTGACAGATAGCTTTTCCTGTCAGGAATAAGTGGTGTGGGTTTGGTCCCCCTAGCAGCTTGTTCAGGAACTGCAGGGGACTTTCGGGCGAAATCTTTGAAAGCCAATAAGTCCAGAT
>NW_017803379.1:3281317-3284485 GCF_001625305.1 Branchiostoma belcheri | reverse complement strand
AATGTATTTGATTTTTGAATAGTCTGGTCCGTAGTAATTTCACTTCCATTGTGTTGTGATTACGTAATTACTTGGGCTTTTTTGTGTTCTGTAACTTCCTTATGCGTGTTTTTCTTTTGTTGAATATTTGTGGGCTAGCTCTAGATTCGTAGCTTCAAAACGTTTACTGAAATGACACATTTCTCACATGAAATAACGGAAAACTTGTGCTCTGGGGAGTATTTTAACCGCTAGATAACTATTGAAAAGTTGTATGGTTACCTGCGCTCCTTGTGTGAGGGAAGTGAAGTGCGCCAGCCCCGCCCGTACCCTGTTCTTCACCCCCCGTACCGTCCCGTTCCTGCTCACAATCTCCGTGTCCTCCACCCCGCCCGAATAGTCTCTCTTCCCGACATAACTCAAGAGTCTGTTCTCGTCTTCCCCTTCTCCTTCCTCCTGTGATGTCTGCGTGACGTAGTAGGTCCAGCCGGCAGGTGAGGCGGCGGCAGGTGAGAGTTGGAGCCGGGAGTTCCGGGGATGGTCTCCCGGTACGTCTCCGTTAGTCTGTACGGTACCCGGCGGGTCCGACTGGCAATATTCCCCCGTGTCCGGCTGTAGGCTGTAGTGGTGGTCTCCGCCGTTCACGTAATGATTTTTGGGCTCCTTGTCTTTCTTCTCGGCACCGCTCCCGCCCCATTTGAAGCGTAGCTTGTTCATGCTGTGTTTATGTGGCGGTGTTCTCGCTGGTGTACTGAGTGGTTGGTGGTGCGGCCCAGACAATCGCTTGTACAAACCCGTTCCGATCATGTTTAAATATTACGACCCCTTAACGGGAGGAAAGAATAGCGGACCTAGCATCAGACGCGTTACGAATACAGCATTTTAAAGGATATATCCGTCCTTTAAGTTTCCTTTTAGATAGTTCAACGTATACAATTATAAGATTAAAAGCCATGGGTTGATTACTCCATTGTCTGTTGAAATTATGCACATTTTAACAAATATCTATAACTGTGCTGCAGGTAAATTAATGACCTTTCCTGTCAGTTGGTCGCTTTAAATATTCATGAGGCAATATTGATCATGAAAACAGCAGTCTGTGTCCTCGACACGATTATCAAAGCAAAACGCGTAGCATGCAGGCAACTCCTGTAGATCAAACAATCGCATTCTCTACTGTATGTATCATAGCACAAACAGATATTCTTCATTACGTTACGGCGTTGCATAAACATCAGTAGCAACATGTTAGCAGCCAGTGTTTACTGTAGGCGTGTGGGTGACCTCAGGAGAGTAAAGGTAAAAGTTCTCTGGAGCCAGGGGTACTAGACGCTGCACCACGACTGCAAAACCTACGCTGGCCAAAAAGTCCTGGTCGAGTTACAAAACTGAACTGTTATTCGTGGTGGACAGTAAACTTGCCTTTTGATTTCGGACAGAAACCCTACTTTAACTTGAACTGTGATAACTGTTAACCACGTCTACATTATTGAATGTTGTTTGTATATATATTTGTACTATGATAATAAATTATTGCGTTACTTTTATGGTATCAGTTTTTACTGCAAGGCCGCCGGATTTGTTCTACGTTTTATCAACAAACCAAACACTACTACTAGTGTTAAAAGTCATCACACATGATACGGCTATGACGCCTAAAAACACGTCAAAAATCAGCCGAAGCCGAAACCTCTGCTTGGAGGGTACTTCACATTGGGTGGGTCCTACTGTCAGAAGGCTTGGCGGTACCTTTTTGGGACGTGCGAAATAATAGAGACTAAAGCACGGCACAGAGAGACATGGTTATGCGGATTGCGTTTGTGTGCTTAAAACCCTACCGGGCAAATGAGACAAAGGAACCGAGACTGTTCTATCAAAACCACTTTATAATTTGCTGATGTAGAACCGACAAACACATCCCAATTACAGCCAGTTTTGTTAAACTGTGGCCGGTGCTTTATATATTTTGACTGAAACATACAGTTTGACTTTTAAGAAGTGTATAGATTTATCAAGCCTTTAATTGATGTTTAAATCCTAATAATATACATGTATAACTTTGATATACATTTTGTCCGACTCTGACCTCTCCCCTCGTGACTTCAATAAAAGGCGGTCTGTAGGCTGATTTGATCTTTTATTGAATAAAGATATTCAGACACTGCGATCTATAGGTAAGTCGTAGGTCAGATTCTGAAGATTCAGAAAATGTTCAGAAACAGACGGTAATGCAGAGGGATTTCTCACATTTCGGAAAGTGGATTTTGTTACCAGGTGCAGTTATTGTCGTGACCGCAAGAGGCGCCTTTGACCAATCAATCAAGGCACACACCAAGAACGCGAGTGATGACACTTCACTACAAGACATTTGGAGGGTCGGATCATGGAGGTAAAGATATTTCGAAGTCGAGCCCTGTGACATGATAAGGAAAGTCAGATTATAGTTAGGTGACAGGGCGAGATACTTGTCGACTACACCAATATCCTAGCCTCGGTGCCAGGGTGGGGTAGCCAGCGACATTAGGGAACGGTTAAAGAGGATGACACCCAGGCTACCAATACTAGTATCCCACAACACGAGATTACACGGAGCCTACATATGTAGCTATGTCATCTGGGAAGTGCTAAAATCCGTCAAGATCCCTGCACCATACATGCCTTACAGAAATATCGACTGCAATCAGTTAAAGGTCACCCTCCCCTTGTGCCAAAAATGCCGGTAGCGATCCACCCCGCAAACCTGTTGGACGGCTTCTGACACTGGGTGGTGTTTATAAAATATTAGCCAACAGACAACATATAGTAGTAGTCTAGTCATCAGGACGCATACGCGCACTCTGCTGTGGTTAAAGTAGGGTTTCGGCTCGTTGTACCTTACAATCTCCGCAAATTGCCTTCCAAGCATCCCGTAAACAACAGGCTCACCAAAGGATTGTAACCAGGGAGGTGGAATTCCTCTAATGAGGATCACAAAATGGCGAAAAAAGAGACAGAGTGGCAATGCTTGGACCAGGACGACAAGGAGATTTTGGGTCGAATTGCCATGACCCAAGACAACGAGAACAACACGAGCCTTCAGTGGCTGTTCTCGCGTCTTCAGGGCAACCCTACGGTCGACGGAGACTTTGACGCGGAAGAAAAAGAAAGACTTCAACTAGAACAACTGAAGGAAGAGCCCAAGAACTTGTT
>NW_017803379.1:3275856-3281297 GCF_001625305.1 Branchiostoma belcheri | reverse complement strand
GCAGCTTGTTCAGGAACTGCAGGGGACTTTCGGGCGAAATCTTTGAAAGCCAATAAGTCCAGATAGGAACAGCGTATTTTCATCATTTTTGGTGTGTAGGTATCTGACAGAGAGATGTACATAATTAACTGCAAATTATGCAAATAAGGACTTTATTTGCATAATTAATGAGGAAATTCTATAATTACAGTGTTTTACATTATAGAACTTTCATACATGTAATGTATGTAACCTATGGCAGATGGAACATCAACAGATACTAATTATGCAAATGATGACCTAATTTGCATAATCAATGCAAAAATCTATGATTTCTCAATGGTGAATGATGGGAATGTCATACTTGGGACATCTTTAAGTTAATCAAAAGTTAACATCACGATGCATACATTATGTTAATGCAGAGGTCATTTGCGTAATTAAAGAAGAAATTTACATTTACATATCAAGCCCATATTTCATGGAGGTATGAGATCTCGGAACTCTTGTTATTGAATGTTGTTTGTATATACTATGATAATAAATTATTGCGTTAGTTTTACGGTTTCAGTTTTTACTGCAAGGTCGATTTGTTCCACGTTTTATTAACAAAGCAAACACTACTACTAGTATCAAATGTCTTCACACATGATACGGATATGACGCCTGAAAACACGTCAAAAATCAGCCGAATTCGAAGCCGCGCCGAAACCTCTGCTTGGAGGGTACTTCACATTGGGTGGGTCCTACTGTCAGAAGGCTTGGCGGTACCTTTTTGGGACGTGCGAAATAATAGAGGCTAAAGCATGCACGGCACAGAGAGCCATGGTCATGCGGATTGCGTTTGTGTGCTTAAAACTCTACCGGGCAAATGAGACAAAGGAACCGAGACTGTTCTATCAAAACCACTTTATAATTTGCTGATGTAGAACCGACAAACACATCCCCATTACAGCCAGGTTTGTTAAACTGTGGCCGGTGCTTTATATATTTTGACTGAAACATACAGTTTGACTTTTGAGAAGTGTATAGATTTATCAAGACTTTAATTGTTGTTTAAGTCCTAATAATATATAATTTTGATATATATTTTGTCCGACTCTGACCTCTCCCCTGGTGACTTCAATAAAAGGCGGCCTGTAGGCTGATTTGATCTTTTATTGAATAAAAAAAATATTCAGACACTGCGATCTAAAGGTAAGTCGTAGGTCAGATTCTGAAGATTCAGAAAATGTTCAGAAACAGACGGTAATGCAGAGGGATTTCTCACATTTCGGGAAGTGGATTTTGTTACCAGGTGCAGTTATTGTCGTGACCGCAAGAGGCGCTTTTGACCAATCAATCAAGGCACACACCAAGAACGCCAGTGATGACACTTCACTACAAGACATTTGGAGGGTCGGACCATGGAGGTAAAAATATTTCGAAGTCGAGCCCTGTGACATGATAAGGAAAGTCAGATTATAGTTAGGTGACAGGGCGAGATACTTGTCGACTACACCAATATCCTAGCCTCGGTGCCAGGGTGGGGTAGCCAGCGACATTAGGGAACGGTTAAAGAGGATGACACCCAGGCTACCAATACTAGTATCCCACAACACGAGATTACACGGAGCCTACATATGTAGCTATGTCATCTGGGAAGTGCTAAAATCCGTCAAGATCCCTGCACCATACATGCCTTACAGAAATATCGACTGCAATCAGTTAAAGGTCACCCTCCCCTTGTGCCAAAAATGCCGGTAGCGATCCACCCCGCAAACCTGTTGGACGGCTTCGGACACTGGGTGGTGTTTATAAAATATTAGCCAACAGACAACATATAGTAGTAGTCTAGTCATCAGGACGCATACGCGCACTCTGCTGTGGTTAAAGTAGGGTTTCGGCTCGTTGTACCTTACAATCTCCGCAAATTTCCTTCCAAGCATCCCGTAAACAACAGGCTCACCAAAGGATTGTAACCAGGGAGGTGGAATTCCTCTAATGAGGATCACAAAATGGCGAAAAAAGAGACAGAGTGGCAATGCTTGGACCAGGACGACAAGGAGATTTTGGGTCGAATTGCCATGACCCAAGACAACGAGAACAACACGAGCCTTCAGTGGCTGTTCTCGCGTCTTCAGGGCAACCCTACGGTCGACGGAGACTTTGACGCGGAAGAGAAAGAAAGACTTCAACTAGAACAACTGAAGGAAGAGCCCAAGAACTTGTTGCTAGCAGGAGAAGGGTTGTTTTTAGCCCTCTTCTCCGGAGTGAGTTTGTCGAGCTCGTCCATTCTGGCCCGACTGGCGGCCAGCTCAGGAGTGCCCGACATGCAGGTGGTGTTCTTTAACGAACTGGCGGCGTTTATCCTGTTCGTCCCACTAGTGTTGGCATGCCGAGGGCCTCTGTTGGGAGAGAACTGGAAACATACGGGGCTACTTTTTCTCGCAGGTGAGCCAGTCTGCTCGGACTCTAGCTCGTACTACAATTCGTTTAAACTTCACAGAGTGTAACAGAAAAACAACTCTAATGCTACAAAATATTTCACATTTAGTATACGAACGGGCCCAAGATTCTTTACAAATAAGGAGGAGTAAACACTACTAGTTACTTGTAAGTCTATCTAAGTAGAGAATGTAGCTTGCCCCCTCCCCAGCTCCATTAGAATTGCCTGAGGGCAGTTTGGCTTGACTTAACGCAAGCTAGTTCCCACACTCGCATTTGTAATGACGTGTACTGACCTCATTGTACCTACTCGTAGTCGGCATACAGTCACGAGTTTTACTTTTTATCCTTCCTTTTTGATATTCCCCCACCTATATAGTTGAACTGAAATGAATTTGATATCTTTGACAAACTATGTATCTTACAAATATTCAAACAAGGATTCCTTAAAGTGTTTATGAAACCTGATACATGTATGTACCGTAGTATTCGGTTGACCTTCTCATTTGCGCCCAATGTACAAAAGATCTCATCAAGGAAACAAGCTTAAGATGGGATAACTTCCAGACAGTAGGATTTTGGACCATCGCACACCTTGACAAGCATGGCCTTACTCTTATTCCACAGGTGTGATGGGTTCTTTAACGTGCTTGGGGTGCGGCTTCTAACATTGTTTATTGCACGTTGTTTCCCCCGTGCAGGTGTCGGTCGCACGTTCGTGACGGTGTGGTTCTACGTGTCCGTGTTCTACATCCCACCGGGCAACAGTTTCGCCATCCAGCGGGGCGCCACGCCGCTCTTCGCCGCCCTCATGGCGCTGGCCTTCCTCGGGGAGAAGCCGGGCTGCGCCAGCTCCATCGGCATCGTCCTAAACCTCCTGGGCGTCGTGTTACTCACACAGGGACCTACGTACGGGTGGGAGGAGCTGGAAAAGACGTTCGGCATCAGCCCTGGACATGAACCGAACGTCTCGCCCGTTCTCATCGGTAACGCGCTCGCCATCGTGTCGGCGCTAGGTCTGGCGGCAGTGAACGTAGTGAGTCGAGGACAGCTCGCCAGCACACCCTTGTTGACGGTCCTGTTCTGGATGGAGTCGCTAGGAGTCGCCATCACGCTACCTCTCATGTACATGTTTCCTAGGAAACCCGTGTGGGACTTGGAGGGAAAGGTGTACGGATACCTCACAGGAGCAGGTTTCATATACACGGTCGGCATCGCCTGTCTGTACCGCAGTTTGAAGCTGGAGAAGGCGTCGACTGTGGCCCTCCTGCGAAACGGGAACGTCATACTGGCGTATCTGATGCAGGTTTTCATCCTGCACATCCACCCAGCAGGGATGGAGATCGCTGGAGCAGTGTTGGTCCTGATCAGCACGGCCATAGCCACCATGGTGACGTGGCTCCAGAACTGGAAGAAACGTTCTGAGGAGGTTCGACAGAGACTTGAGGCAGAGATGTCCGAAAGAAAGAGATTACAGGAGGACGGGAGTTAAATGTTAAAGTTTTTAATTCAGAACCACTTGTTTAAACAAGAGTCGACGTTTTCGTCTGTTATCTTTGTTTCATCAGGGCGTTTATGACTGATTCACTGTGCAGAGTAAAATAACAAAGTTCTTTATTCAAAACCACTTGTTAACAAGAGTAACGTTTTGATGACCGTCTGTCATCTTCATCAGGGCAGTTATGACTGATTTGCTGTGTACTGAATGGAGATGTAGGTCCACTATACACTAAAGCTAGGTGCACTGCTAACAATGCAAAGTAATTGTGACATACATATACATTGTATATTGTTACAACACGTGAGATATGCGGTCCCAAGTGTGTCGTTATATACAACATGATATTGTTCACCAACAATATTGAGTAGCAACTTAAGATACGACAGACAAGTGGTCAGTTTCTACCTTTATGATCTAAATACTAGTAGCTTATTTCGGATCATTTCGATCAGTTAACCGTATTGCTAACTAATTTGTAACTTAGGTTTATTTATGTCGAACCATCAGTTAACCGTATAACTAACTGTTTTGTAAGTAATCTTTGAACAATCGAGGCGGTACTAATAATGATTGAATCAGTACAAATCTCTTGTTCTTTGATAAGAGAACAGCGTTTATTAGGATTATAGTTTTGATCGATCAATATTGGATACTAAATGATTAAACTCTCACAAAACTACTCAACGTGTTGAATTGTCTGACTGTAAAAAGAACTATACAACACGACAATCACTCACAACTTTCTAATCAAAAGAGTATTTAAGTATTATCGATGTGTTATTCAGCTGTACAAATTTCTATACAGTTTTTCATATATATAGATAGTACTTGTCCATACCCACATTAGTGGCTCCATAAAGGTTAGTAGCTGTAGCTGTTTAGTCCTTGTCTTTCCCATAGATTAACTGGGAAGTACCTTCTACAGCTTTGTTATTCTTATACAGATGCTGAACAGCACCAGAGGCTACTTTCTTAGTTTCATTGTCATAAACAGACTTAGAAGCAGCAAATTCTTTGTCTTTCCCATGGATTAACTGAGCAGTACCTTCTACAGATGTGTTATTCTTATACAGAAGAGCACCAGAGGCTGTTTTCTTACTTTCATTGTCATAAACGGACTTAGAAGAAGCATATTTTGCTTTCTCATCGTCGCTGTCATACTCATAAACGTCCTCCCCATCTTCAAGACCATTAGACATCATTGTGTCACGGTCATTCTCGCACACAAATATAGAAGCTAACTCCACATTACAATTTTCATGTACATCGGTTTGCTCCTGAACCACAGACTCAACACATACAATGTCATCATTATCGTATGGATGTTGCACAGCCACAGAGTGAATAGATGCTACATTTTCATCATCATTTTCATACACATTTCCGTGCACTTCAGATGACACTACTTCATTGTCGTTGTGTGACCCAGATATAGGAGCAACCATCACATCTTCGTTGTCATTTTCATACGCAATTACAGATACAGTACCAACCTCCTCTAATTCATTGTCATTTTCATACGCATTTATAGATA
>NW_017803379.1:3274028-3275836 GCF_001625305.1 Branchiostoma belcheri | reverse complement strand
CTGTGGTATGCTTGAGAATGTCCCATTCTGAATGTCAGTTATATTATTTCGAGATAAATAAATACCGGATAATTTCGTGTACCTGGAGAAGTCGGACCGATTTAAGGACGCGATGGCGTTTTTCTCTAATCTAATTAGCCTGACATGTTTGGGTAGGTCTTGTGGAACCCTCTTGAGGCCTTTTTCACGACAGTCAGAGGTACATTCTGTACGCGTATGTAGAAAGTCACACGGTGTGGCTGCTCCAATTTCCTTCAAGATCATCAGCAGAAGAAGCGTGAGAAGTATCTTCAGTCTGCTGAACATTTTCTGTTTGAGATAAGTTAAGTGTATGCAATTATTATGTTTACCTTTGTAGAAGGAAAGCATATTGTTCTTGCTCTGTTTCCCCAAACAAATAAGGTCAACGACCTGAACCGGACGTCTGTCACTATGTGTTTGAGTGAGAATTAACAGAGCAGAATATAAGACTTGATTATTTGTCACATTTATTTAGTACGTATTTTTATTCTAAGGGGAAAACGTGATAATTTTTTCCATAGAAGACTCAATACAAAGTCTCATTTTTTTCCATACAAGAATTCAATCTCTATTTGGAAAAAAATGAGATACCATGTCCTTATCTCATTTTTTTTCCATAGAAGACTCAATACAAAGTCTGTTTGGAAAAAAAATGAGATAACACGTCCTTATCTCATTTTTTTCCCATACAAGAATTCAATACTAAGCCTCTTGGAAAAAAAATGAGATAACACGTCCTTATCTCATTTTTTTTCCATATAAGAACCTCACCAACTCTCTATATGGAAAAAATAGAAAGGCCAATATTTGCTTTGGAGCAAATACAGCGATGGGTTCACCACATTTTACGACATGGCAGGGAAAGAATGAGAAACACAAGGGAAAACAATGATTTACATTGATATAACTATAATATGAAGTAACATACAACTAAAACAACAGTTGGATAGCTATTCCCTACTTTATTGGTTAGGATTTTTAATTGCATAATGCAAACTGTTGATTTTCAAAATAAATAAAAAAACGTTCATGCCCCGCATTCCAATGCTGGAGCAGAAAAGCTTGAAATACCTACCAAAACACTTGAATAAAGACATACTGTCAGTATGGAAATGCTCTGTGCAGGTGTTAATCAAGTTAAATCCCAACAGCCAATCAGCAAGAAATGCTCTGTGCAGGTGGAAATGCTCTGTGCAGGTGTTAATCAAGTTAAATCCCAACAGCCAATCAGCAAGAAGTATAGAGGAAAGCTGCATGCCTATTGGTTGATGCCCTGCATTCTATTGTGATGACTCATGGTAAACACGGCACACTAACACAGTAATACATTTGATATAACACAGCCAAAAAAACTCAAATAAAACCATTCTAAAAGCCTGTATCACAAAATTTAAAAAATGCCTAGGGGTATTTGCCCACTGTACCTCCATACCAAATTTCAGGACCTTAGGCCCTAAAATGAAGAAGCTGAATCCATTTAAAAAATGGCAGGAGAAGAAGGAGGAGAAGGAGAAGGAGAAGGAGGAGAAGAAACATCAGAAAAAGCAATATGGGTTCACCACCACTTCGTGGTGTGGTGAACCCATAAATATATGCGAACGTAAACATTATGCATGTCTAGTTAGCTAAGCTAGGCTTCCTATATCATGGTCTTTAGGATTCAAACATTAGCTGTGATCCTGCGGCTAGGTGTAATTATACCATAAAGGTGTTAAATATTTTTCTGGGTAGCAGAATATGCTGCTTACCAGGTAAGATACCTAGCTAGATAAACGCAGATTGATTGC
>NW_017803379.1:3272669-3274008 GCF_001625305.1 Branchiostoma belcheri | reverse complement strand
TTGAAAATGGACCAGGTTTAATACTAGTTATCAGGTTATTGTCCAAGGACAGCAGTAAAAGCTGTGGTATGCTTGAGAATGTCCCATTCTGAATGTCAGTTATATTATTTCGAGATAAATAAATACCGGATAATTTCGTGTACCTGGAGAAGTCGGACCGATTTAAGGACGCGATGGCGTTTTTCTCTAATCTAATTAGCCTGACATGTTTGGGTAGGTCTTGTGGAACCCTCTTGAGGCCTTTTTTACGACAGTCAGAGGTACATTCTGTACGCGTATGTAGAAAGTCACACGGTGTGGCTGCTCCAATTTCCTTCAAGATCGTCAGCAGAAGAAGCGTGAGAAGTATCTTCAGTCTGCTGAACATTTTCTGTTTGAGATAAGTTAAGTGTATGCAATCATTATGTTTACCTTCGTAGAAGAAAGCATATTGTTCTTGCTCTGTTTCTTCTTCCTCTCTTTCCCCAAACAAATAAGGTCAACGACCTGAACCGGACGTCTGTCACTATGGTAACTAGTGTTGGGTTACATCATGTTTCAATTTTATAGCAGGAGGGATTTAGACTCCTATCACCATATATATTAATGTGAGTGAGAATTAACAGAGCAGACCATATGCGAACGTAAACATTATGCATTTGCTTTGCAAATGTTATATGTCTAGTTAGCTAAGCTAGGCTTCCTATATCATGGTCTTTAGGATTCAAACATTAGCTGTGATCCTGCGGCTAGGTGTAATAAAGGTGTTAAATATTTTTTCTGGGGAGCAGAAATATGCTGCTTACCAGGTAAGATACCTAGCTAGATAAAACGCAGATTGATTGCTTTTTCCTGTTGTACCAAAATAATTTCATGACAATCAAATGCTAACCAACTCCACTCATATGTAGCTTTTTCTGATACATTTTAGAAGAGATAAGTTGTCTAACTTACATGTATCCCATCACGTTCTCATCCGTAGTCTATTTCTCTAGCTTTAATGTTAGTTTGAAAAGCGTTATTTTTCTACATTATGTTATATCTTTCAACATGGTTTCTTCAACTTTTGTAGTAGCTATTACTGATATGCACAACATGTATACACGTCTTTCTAAAGCTCCATTTACAACGATAACAAGAAAAAAAAAATGCAATTTATTAACGTAACCAACTGAAAACCAGGTTAAAAGCGAGGTTTACCTGTTTTCTAGTGTTGGGTCAAAATCTTAAATACATGCATTTTTATTTATTTATTCTAAAAATTAGTTACGCGACAATACAAGGAGTGCACTAGGAAGCAAGTAAGCTGATTTTGTGTCACTCCAAATAGAAACATTACGTGAAATATAGAGTATAGAAA
>NW_017803379.1:3250973-3272649 GCF_001625305.1 Branchiostoma belcheri | reverse complement strand
TTTTTTCTGATTTGCAAAAAAAAAAATTGATTCTGGTCCTGAATCAACTGAAAAATGCTCATGTTTTGCCCCCAACAGTTGAGGAAAGTCATTTTCTTCCTAGTTGTTACAGTTTTCCCATCTATCATTGCAGTGGTTTGATTAAAAGTTCAAAATTCAGTGTTTTAATTTTAACCCGGCCTTTTATGTTGACTTCATGGCTCATTTCGTAGCATTTAAGCCTATAATAGGATGCCTAGACCTGTTTTTATTTTTATTTTTTTTCGCCCTGTCGCTTCATATTTTTTCTGAATAAATCCGAGAACCAACAAATTAAATTGGTGTGGCCTAACAAGAAAAAAATGCAATTTATTAACGTAACCAACTGAAAACCAGGTTAAAAGCGAGGTTTACCTGTTTTCTAGTGTTGGGTCAAAATCTTAAATACATGCATTTTTATTTATTTATTCAAAATTGTTACGCGACAATACAAGGAGTGCACTAGGAAGCAAGTAAGCTGATTTTGTGCACTCCAAATAGAAACATTACGTGAAATATAGAGTATAGAAACAATGATAAACAGTTATTGTTATATATGAATACATATGATATCAAATTTGAATATAGGTCAGCTAACCTGTTTTTAGAAATCTTCCTTTTCAACAGGTTTAGTTTCTTCTATGGCCCAGACTTGGTCTCGTCTCGGTTCACGGCAGACCGCTCTTGCAGCTTGTGTAGGTTGTAATTTGATGAGAGAATATCTTTAACCTCTTACTTGAAATAAGGACAATGAAAATATTTTGCCAGGAGTGCAGGATATGCTAGATAAGGTGGTACTGGTTGAGTCGGCTGGTGTACATACGTGCAGACGTACACGAGACTATGTCTGGTTCACCACTGCTTCTTCTCCTGCACTGGAAGGTGAAGGTATGAGAGATTTATTTATTGTGCTAGCCAGACTAGTTAACAATAGAAGTACTTCGACACGTTGCACGTCAACGGATGTTGAAATCCGGCCTTACGCCCCTTAAAACCCTAACTTTCCTCTCCTTTATTGTCTGCTTTTAGATGTATACCTTTCAGCTAAGACAAATTGAAATTTACTGTCGTCTGAAAGTTTCCATCTCGCTGAGGAGAAATTTGCAGACAATCAGAACTATTCTTCCGAATACAGATGGCTGTTTCTACATCCACACATTTAATCTGAACTTCTGAAGCTTTTTGTAAAGGCCCTGAAAGGTATGGCATATGCCAAATACCGATATGGTCTTTCTTGTGTTTGGTTGTTGTGTATGTACATGTACATGTGTCACCCTAAGACTGGACATATTTTGACATTGCTACAGAAATGTTGGTGGACAGTGGTCACCTGGAATCGTCTTAGTAATCAGCAGTGTCATCAGCATTGAGTGTTGCAGTTTACGTAAATACTTGAAGTGTCAGAAAAAAAAGTCACCAAACCTTTACAAAAAAACTACCGAAAATGATGAAACGAGTTTGAAAAGTCCTAAGCCCTCCTGGACCAAAGCACTGTCTGTGAATTACTGATGGAAGCTTTCGTAAGCTTTAAACACTAAAACATGGCTCTGAAATACCCAGGCCTCTGTGGAAAACAAAGTATCCTTTGATCACTTCAGGCATTCTGGCCACGAATGACTAGAATACAGCGCTGGTAAATAACATGCCGTGAACCTGGTTTCTTGTTGATTTTTACAGCCAGCGAGTGCATGCACACACGTAGACATATCTGTTAACGTGAATAACGTCCAAAAAGAGCGCAAAACGTAGAGTACCATCAGTCATGGAGTTAGAAGGAAACTTCTAACTCCATGCATCAGTTAACAGACTTAGAAAGACAAACTAAAGCATTGTTTGTTCAGGAACAATGCAGACGACAATGGTTTAACCCTGCATGACACGTGACCCGGCTCCATGGAAACGGATAATGACGTCATTAAATGTGCCCGACGATTGTTGGCAAATAAAAGGGAAATATAGTGGAACTCCTTCAAGAGTATATTTGTTTCCCTTTCAACTACTTGTTTACAAGACGGGCGCTAGCATAGATCGTTTACACTACCTCACTAGTGAGAGGTTGGTGGATGGCGTTCAGCACCAAGGACAGGCATGTCTATATGCGTGCATGTAGCGGCAATGACAAATGCAACTGACAAGATACATATGCATTGTAACGCTTTTATTACTAGCAGTGACGTTGCATCAGTTCGTGTTGAATGGTCTGTAAACAGTATACATTACATTTGGCACCAGTCTACAGTGACATGTTTTCTTGTGAGAGAGAAGTACAATTTGCTCTCCAATTACCCCACTCCTGACCATTCTTCCCAGATGTTCAGAGTAACACTGAGTGGCCAGCAAGTTAGCCTCCTTCGCAGTCTTGTTGGGCGTGGGCGTAATTTTTTCTGAGCGACGCGAGTAATATGCCGCCGCGAGGGACGATTTGCTGCCGAGGGACTTTTGCCACGGAGAGAAGGTTTCCGCGCGGAAACCTTCTCAAGACTGCGAAGGAGGCTACCAGCAAGTTGGGTTTCAGACCTGTGAATATTGTCATGACAACAATACCTTCTCATGTGTCAAAATGCATTTCGGCAAGTTCATTGCTGTAACACTCCCCAGGCAAAAAATCAGCTATCTTTCCATATTTCATCAGCATCCCATCATGTATACTGTACAATACGCTGCCTACTTCACAGTGATTATATGGCTATTTCATCATGTACTTTTCTATACACAGTATGTGAAAAACTTTTGGCAATCATATCCAGTGGCTCTGCATAAGCTATTACGCTTTCCTTGCTTACAATTGTTGTACTATGGCACTTAACTTAAGAAAACAACAGTATGCTACTACAAATAGCTATTTCAAAATAATAAGGTGAACAAAAAGGATAGAGTCAAACTTACAGGAAAATTCTCATTAACTGAAGAACCGCTAATAACTACTGAACTCTGAACTGAACTACAAAGTTTCAACTCTACTTCATGAGCTATTCCAAAATTATATGTGAGGGGAGTGTATTTTGTGCAGGCTCCCCCCTCAAAACATATATTCCTTTTCAATAGCCTGTATCCTGTAATACTGTCGTACTAAGCTTACAAAATAGAAACAAATCTAGTACTTTTCCCTAGGACATACCAATAAGTCACTTGTCAAAGTTTCACAACCTGCATTATTTACTGTCACACATTTCATAATACTTCACTTTATAATGTGAAACAGGTTTCTCACACAGTTTTGCTATCTTATGGGTAACAACAGTCTTCACGTTTGTAACAACAACCAATCTGAGAAGTTCATTAATATAAACAGAACCATAGGTGGTAAAGCGAATGTGAACATCAAATATATATAGCTTTTCTCATACTTCAAATGTGTAATATACATAATCTCTAGAAAATACAGGGAAAGAGTACTGCATTGTCATATAAACATTTGGGACAATCCATGGGGGGTGTTGTAAATGAAGGAAAATTTGTAACAGGAAATATTCCATGAGAAGTTTTAACCAAAAACAGGGTAAGGCGATCAAATGTACAAACTAATCCAAGGAAAGCATTCCATCAATATTCTCCTGTGTCTCCTACATGTCTTGGTTTGTCTCTCACCATCATTACCTATCTTCTAGTATTACACATACCGCTTGCATATATGTCAACCTTATGTGTTTGTTTATCTTACAACAGTTAAGTTCATAAGTAAAGTTATATGTTCAGTATATTTGACAAACCCTTTGAGAAGTGTGCTTGTGTGTTCCCTATGTGACAATGTGTACTGCAATCTTTAAATTTTTAGGGTTATAAAAGATGTATTTCAGTAGTATCCAAATTGAGCACACATTTCAATATTTTCGATATTGCTTGAAGAAGGTTTACAGCTGTTGCCCAATATGGGATTACTAGAATTCTGTGCCAGAATATGTACACGTGTTTTCCATGAATTGTTACATTTGTATTCTATGAACTTATATTTCACTGTTTCACAAAGATTCCTAAAGCTAATTCATAAAGCTGTTTCTGTAATAAGTCTTTATAATATAAACTCCATGTGATGTTCAATGAGAAGTGTGTGACAAAAAATCATAACAAAAAGCCACTGGCTGCTTTTGAACCAGACATTCAAAACATATCAGTCTCCTAACATCTTTTATCTGTTAGTCCCTCTCTGGTCTCTTACAAATGTGTTTTTATACATACCAGGATAGGATTTTCATTTAATACTATATCAATGCTCTTCTCAACTGTTAAGCTTGTACAAAATTTGGTTGCAGTATATATGTGTGTTAATAGAACAGTATGGTTATTTGGCAAATGCATATTAATAAATGTGCCCCTCTCCTGTGTCCTTCTGTGCTGTCTCCATGTGTATTATAACACAGCCATATATTACATATCTGGTTACAGTTCCCATTTCGCTTGTGTGCATGTTCACATCATGTGTTCTATATGTGAATGTAGTTGTAACACACAAGGTTGATCTACTAGTAAGCTTTTGTAACACACCTCCAACTTTCCGATCCGAGAAGTTTGAACCTTTTTGATCCTACAATAAGGTCTACCAGTATGCTCTACACAAGTCTACTATTTGCTTGTACACTGTTAAATTTCCTTCCAATCTTTACTGCACATAAGTTTTCAGAAAAAAAGAAAGAAAGGCCTGAAGCAAAGCAATGCTAAGTAACTATAAATGCAGTCATCTGTGTGTACTTGAAAGATGTATAAAATGTTACAGAATGAGAAAACACTTCACCTGTAAATAAATTCATCAGCTTGGAGGATGATTGAATATCAAAGTTCTTTATCCACCACCACCATCAAGAATTGCTCTGATGAAGATAACAGATAAACATCGAAACATTGTCTCTTGTAAACAAGTGGATGTGAATAAAGAACATTGATATCTAAATCACTTCACCCTTTGTGAAAATTGAAGAGTCAGCTGAGAATCTCAGATGCGGTCGTACAACAGACACCAGTTTTTGGAGTTGGAGATGCCGACCGGGTAGTGTCCATCCAGCAGGTTGACGGTGTTGATGGACTGTTTGGAGGGGCTGAGGGAGATCTTGTCCAGCAGCGAGCCATCCGGCCGGAACCGCACCAGCTGGTCGATGCAGTTGTGTCCCGTAACCGTGGTGATGCCATTCAGCACGATGATGTTCTCCTCCCAGTCCACCAGGACACCCATCAGAACGTCGATGGTGGACTCATCACCCACCTGTAATGATAATGTAGATCTTAATAAATCTGTACAACTGGACTGATACAAGGTTTTATTATATGTTTCCATTACCCTCCAGTGATCCTCTTGTTAATCTAATTGTAAGACCAGTGCAATGGCCAATTGTTTGCCTTTGATAGGTTGTGAGCTCGATTCCCGTCTCATAAGAGACTCTGAAAATTGTACAAACTGCTTTCTCTGCTTGGGAAAGAATGTTGGAGTTAAATACACACCATTACCAGTGGACCAGTACCCTGTTGTAGTGATTATACACCTGCGTTGCCCAACGGCTATAGAAACAGAGATAGGCCCTGCTGCTGATGCTGGTAACGTTACATGTATATAGGTGCTGGAAGGTACTTAGATATATTATTGGTGCTGGAAGGTACTTAGACTTTGACCAGCTACTGTTCTTAAACCGACCTGGCGCACGTAGCGTCCTTGCTCATTGTAGACGCGCAGGCAGTGGCTGATGTGGTCACAGATGAAGATCTCGTTGTTGGAGTTGGTTGTGACGGGGTTGGCGTACACGGTCATCTTGGGGATGTTCGAACAGGCGACCTTCTTCAGCAGTGCGCCTGATGGGCTGTAGAAGGCCACGCCCTGGTGGTACCCGTCGGTGCCCTTGTCCACGATCAGGATCCGTCCCCGCTGGTCACAAGCCATTCCTGAAATTAGATATGTCGACTGTCAAGTACAATTGCCCTTATAAAAAGGAAAGAAGAGGTGGAGAGAGAGAAAAAGCAAATCTAAAATTATTTGCCAGAGAAGAAGTGCTGGACTTTTTATTCTTCCTTTGTCATCAACTGATCTACATGTGCAGCTTGAGTATTTAGCCAAGCACACTGGATCACTCCTACTTCTCGATATGTGTATTGGGCTCTTTTACATGCAGAGATTTGATATCATAAGCTCCAATATAGAGCTGGATAACACCAACTGAAACACTGCCTCACCCCTTGCTTCATGTATGTTGTCCATGAAGAACTGGTTGATGAACTGGCCCTTGTTGCTGAACTCCTGCACCCGTTTGGAGCCCTTGTCCCTGATGAACAGGTGGTCGTCTGGAGACACAGCGATGTAGGTTGGCTGGATGAACATCCCGCGACCTTTACCCTTCTTACCAAATGTGAACTGGGACTTGCCCTGCCTGTAGGAAAGGCAAATAAGACTTATACGAGTGATCCCCATGATGTCACAGCCAGCAAGTGGTAGGCCCAAAAATGGGTAACAGTTGGGTGATTTCTTACAAATAATTTGCATGTACATTATGTAAACAAAAACAGTGATCACTTCTATAGGAGAGAATTATTGTTGTACTTATGGCTGAATGGTGTTAACCCACATAGGATTATTACTGTAACAGTTTCTTAAAGTGTAAGAAACTGTAATAATCCTATGTGGTTACAAACATAATATGCCTAACATTTGAAATATTTGGGATATAGTTCTTGAACTATTGAGATAGCATTTGTGCTTTCTTAGAATTGACACAATTTAAAAACATATTAAATAAATGAGCTCTATATGTACATTTAAAATGCAGACATTTTATATAAATAACTCCTACTGGACCTGTCGAACACTTGAATCCTGTGGTTCTGTCCATCGCTGATGTACAGCAGTCCGTTGTGCCAAGCGGCGATCGAATGTGGGAACAGGAACTGTCCTGCGCCGCCGCCCGGGCTCCCAAACTTGTTCAGGGCCTCCACCTTCCGGGGGAACCCCGGATCTGGGTTTGCTGCTGATTCTCTTTTGTCCTAATTCACAAGAGCAAGAACATGGGATTCAGAAGCCATGTCAGTCATAAACACTAAATTTCATCAAGGAAGCAATGGTCTAATTCTTGCTGATCTGAACAATTGTTAACTGATTACTAAGTGGGCAAAAGAAAAAAATACTAGTAGTAATAGAAAAGGTGCAGGAAGTAACATAGATATAGAACATAACTACACAGACCATTAATATAATTGTCATTGTTTGTCACACATGTTAACTCACTCACTTTGTAACACTATCTACATCGTCACTTGTACCCTTGTAAGTTGTAATTAGCCTGCTTGCACAAATGTGCAATATCAGCATAAAGTTGTAAAATTTCTACTAAAAGCATACCTTGTCCTTCTGGCCCTTGTCCTGATGTGCCCCCACTCCTGCCACCTGTGCTGCTGGCTCTGCGTTCTCCTCCCCACTGCTGGCCCCGCTGTCTGTGTCCAGGTTGTTCATGTTGTTGAGTGGAGTGGGGGAGGGCTGTGTGTTGTGGGGCAGTCCAGCCTTCACCACGCCGCTCCAGCTGTGTCTCCGGTCCTCGTCCTTACTGAGGCCGTTGGCCAGGTCCAGGCTGTTGTTGCCGTTCCACCAGTGCTGCGGGACGGTCGGCATCTCCGTTGGCTTGTGTGCGTCCACGATCGCGATCTTACCCAGGGCGGCTGTGATCTCGTCCTGGTTCCAGTTGAGCTTCAGGTCGGCCTGCATGTGGTCCGATGACGGGACTGTAGCGGCGAGGTGCTGATACTGATGTGTGACCAGGTTGTAATGAGTGAGTCCGTACACCGGGCCGGCCTGACTCACCAGCGTGTTCGTGAACTGGCAGAAACCCTCCAGTTTCTTGATGCCGCGCTTCAAGTCCGTGTGCGCCTGAAACATTGCACTCTTCCTCTCCCTGGCCATCCTCTCCAACTCCTGTAATACCTCCTGTTCCCTTTTCTCCACCAGCTCCTTCAGCTGACGGAAGGAATCCGTCACCTTCTCCCGCACGTCTTCTTCCTTGCGCTCGAAGACTTTAAGCTCTCCCTCGAGATTCTTGGCGCTGACACACATCTTGCCGTAGTGTTCTCCCCCACCTTCATCGCCATGTTTAGCTCTAGCAGCTTGGCCGCCCACACCTCCTTGCTGGGGCTGTGCTCGTGTGTGTCCCCGTGGTGGCCGTCCTTGGTGCACTGCTTACAGATGGGGACTTCGCATGTGTTGCAGAAGAGGTCCAGCGGCGCCCCCTTGTGTGCCTGACAGGACAGCGGCTGGGAGAAGGCTGTCAGGTCCTGCTGACTCAGCTCACTGACCGGGATGACCTTGTGTGACTTGAAGACCTTCATGAAGTTGTGTGTGGAGAGGCAGTGAGCACAGAGGAACTCTGGACAGTCATTGCACCTGCAGAGGGAAACAATATATGCTTGTGGTCAAGTTATCAAAACTCTACAATTACATACGTACATATACATCCATCACATAAAATAATTTTCAATGAAATATTGGAAAAAGAACCTCCATGAATAACTTAATCAGGTTTGTGAATGATTGACTAGCATGGTCATCAAAACGTCAGCTCTAGTTAAACAAGTGGTTGTGAATAAAGGACTTTGATATTCAATATTGGAAAAACAAGTTTTGATATAGAAGTGACCATCTGACTTTGAATAAGGATTTCACACTAGTTGAAGACTACTGTAAAATGCTGTACCTGGCCGCTGCTATTGCCCCGGCAGTCTCACAGTTTGTACAGTAAATGTTTCCACTCATGATGGCTTCAGCCTCCTGCATCTTAGTGATCACATGGTTGTCAGGCAAGGACGACAGGCCTGCAGAAATCAAATAAATTCCAATATGTCAGCTGACTATTCAGGACTTTAATTTTAGCTGTGGTTACAAAATCCCTCCCCAATGTACTGCAGTCAAATACCTATATAATGTATGAACATGCCAGCATACACACAGACAAACACAAACAGACAGGCACACGCACACAGACACAAACATATATAAATACCTCTAGTCAATGGTGTCTGTTGTGAACAGAGAGGGCAGGCTATGGTTCCCAGTCCCTCCCCTCCCTGCTTCAGGGCCTCGTACTGCAGACATTTGTAACAGAAGGTGTGCAGACATGACAGGATCCTGGGCTGCTTGTACAGCCGGTCACACAGCTTACACACCAGCAGTGGGTTCTGACTGGAGGACGCCACCTCTGGACGGGCCGAGCCCAGGGCCTGGGGAGTAAACATCAATGAAGGTTAGACATGTACATAATGAGAGTGCACATGTGGTGTTGTGTGGCACAATGGTAGGGCATTTGGCTGGAACTCATAGGTTATTGGGTTCGACTTTGAGTCCACCTATATGCACTGATGTTGTGCCCTTGGGAAAGGCACTTTAACCCGACTTTCGCTTTCCTAACTTTACTCAGGTGAAAATGCACACCTAGCTCCAGGTAGGGACATCCCTCAGAGATAGGACGTTAAATGGAGGTCCTGTGTTTGGGGAGAGCCACCCTACACACTTGTTAAGGAACCAACCACACCTTTTGAAAAAGAGTATGGCCTGGTGTGCAACGGTACAAATTCTACAGTCCAGAATCTTGCCAAGATCATAATGATCAGTATGATGATCAAAGGAAATGGAAAGAAAAGGAAGGAAAAATACACAAGAACACTGTTACTCAAGAAACTTGACAGATTTGAAAACTGTCGTTTCAGGTAGCATCCACTAGTTCTCGTCAGTCACTGACAGTTTTTAAATCTAACCATTTTAATACCAGCAACACTTTCCTTGCGTATACAGCAACTAACTTATGAACCAGGCAACGTACCCAATTCTCCAGCTACGTTTAAGGGCAGTTCATAGCTGACTCTGTATGTTTGCACCGGTTTCAATCTTACATCCACCAGATTACGAAATACCCACGTTTCTCAGGCCCCGTTTCTCATGATGCCCCCCTCCCCGTGTGCACACGCGCACTTTCGACAAACGTCTCGAATCAGACCTGTTTACAAATTTTGCCAATTAGTAAGCACTTAGCATACATCGCAGATATACAAAACAGTGATTTACTGCAGAATTCCTCCCTTACCTCGGAAAAATCCACCGAAAATTGAGAAAGTTTGGCCATCTTCTGATCTGTCTCTTTCTGACGCCACTTCCACACTGACCCTACATGACCCCACCACTGAAACTCAAGCTCTGTATTCGGACTCTCGGTTTCGGTTGAAAGAAGTTGCTTTTATCGTAAAATAGTCCAGATTAAGAAGATTTTTGTTAAGAAAACTAATTAGTTCAATTGATTTTGGGAAGAATAAAATATTTGAATAGTTTGTTTCTTCTGAATCGAACACTTGGTCGAATTCTAGAATTTGTCACCCGAATGTCGTGCTATGTATTTCTTAGTCACATGGCTCAACAAGTTGTGTTGTTTTTGGAATGCAAATTACTTTGTTTGTTTTCCACTTTGAAGTTTGTCAGTATTTCGTAACATTTGATCACTACAATCACTAAGAGCCTGTAACGTTAGCAAAGTACGTAAACTGAGGTAAGTGTTTAGATGAACGCATTTCAGTAGTTATAGTTGAAAGGGAAAGTTGTCAGTTGACAAGTCTTGACAGCTGCATTGTTGGTTGCTGTTGTTTTGCTAATCTTCTGGACAGTCCTCCATAAGATTAGATTTGGAGTAATGAGGAAATATATCGATCAAATTTCTTGATTTACCACCAAGGGAGTGTATAGGGTGTTATACCATAAGATTACAACTTATAACGTTATATATACAAGTTGCATGTGAAAGGTTCATCTTTGAAATGAGGAGACTGCAATGCCTTAATTGCTATTTTGCCAGCATGGAGCTGCAGTGTGGGCTGTGTAGTCAGCAGTACAGTCAGCCTCGTGTGCTGTCCTGTCTGCACACTTTCTGCCTGACCTGTCTGGAGAGTCTAGTGAAGAAACAAGGTAAGGGACCATCCAGTATGGATAGGAAGAGGGTAAGAAACATGGTAAGGGGCTGTTCAGTAACGATCAGGAGGGGTCGACCGTACAGCCAACCAAAGTGTGCTGTCCTGTCTGAGTCTAGTAGAAATAAGGTAAAATGCAGTTTAATTTTGTGAAAAAGCATATGAGGTGATGCCATGATAGTAATTTAGAAAATTGAGTATTTTTTTGTTTGTCGACTGTAGTAAATAGCTGATTCTAATCACAAGAATTAACGCGTTACTGTTTTTCTTTGTTGTTTCTTTCACTTCAGACAGGGAAGGTGAGGTGAGTTGTCCAGCCTGTCAGCAGAGGACCCTTCTCCCCTCGTCTAACCCCTCCACCCTGCCCTCTGACCCCATCGCCGTGACGCTGCTGGAGGTGAAGTCGGTGGAGGCAGGTGATGCCACCTGCACCAGCTGCGAGGGGAACTCCTCAGCCGTGTGCCGCTGTCTGGACTGCGCTGCATTTCTCTGCAGCAACTGCCAGGGGGCACACCGCTTCATGAAGTGTTTCAAGTCCCACAGGTAAGAGGTTATTGGTACTCCAAAATATGTGGTTATCAGGACACACAAATGTGGAAAATGACTCTCTTTTTGCTGCTTATTAAAATCTCACATTTCTTACTTTATGGTTGGCACTAAAACAGGCCACAAGAGGGGCACTCATTTCATGGTACCACCATAAAATACCAGAATGTAAACAAACAGTGCTCTGCGGGCAAACACTTTTTTTGAAACATTGGAAACAGATAAAAATTGCTGAATTATATATATATAAATGTTTCAGGCTTGTTGAGTTGGAGGACCTGACAATCAGTGACTTGGCTTCTCCAGTGAACATGTTCACCTGTTCCAAACACGACGGAGAGACCCTGGAGTTCTACTGTAACACCTGTGACACTCTGGTCTGTCTGAAGTGCACAGCCATCGACCACCGCATGACGTCCCACCAGTATGTGTACATCAGGGACGCAGCTGCAGTCATGAAGGAACGGTATGTTGTGGTGATGGCACAAGAACTTGTGTGATGAATTTGAGTTACTTTTTATGTTTGTTTCTCTTATTGCATACTTGCTTCAGTGACAAATATATGCAATTCTGGGATCGGGTTATTATGATCAAGTGTTTTTTATGCCAAGGACTTTATGGTCAAGTCTTGAGTAACATGTGTTTCATGAGCTATAAGTCAATCAATCAAGATGCAATATCCTTTATTTTGACTGGAATGCCTTGTTGGCCTTGGTTTTCTGAAGTTCTTGGTAAATGTATGTTAAAGTGGATTTCACCATGGAGGTAGAATTGTACCTCCATGGTTGCACAGATTGCACCTGCAGAGATCCAGTGATGTGTAAGTTGTTTGTAATCAGGACATTCAATGATGCTTTCAGACTGCTGTATCTGCTTGAGAACAGCAGGAAGAAATCTGAGGAGGTGAAAGTTCAGCTGCTGAAAATGGAGGAGAAGATTGCTCATGTAGAAGTGGAGAAAACCAGAGTCAAGGGTGAAGTAAGTTTCTGCCAATCTTTGAGTATTTGTTTTTGATGTACTGACGAAAAAAGTGTCATATCAGGAATAAAGAAAAAATTGAACTATTTCACAAATTCCAAGGATCAAGTTCTGCTGCTAAGAATGTAAACAATCCATAAATACAATTTCACCAGAGGATTAGCCATTTTGTATATCATGTATAGTTGGAATGTATGTAAATCTTGGTTGTAACATCTTACAGCTTCGGATTGAATTTCAGCACCAAGGACATGCACCACCTTTGCCATAGCTGCCATTCACACATCACAGCTTTATTGTTTATTGTTTATTGTCCTTTCGCACATAAAAAAAGTAATGGTATAAAAGAAATTATGTACAATCAAATACATGCAGGAGAGCCCAAGAAGCCAGGAGGTAAAGCAATCCTCAGTCTGTGTTGTTGTTTTTGTTGTTGTTTACATGTTGTTGTTGTTGTTGTTTACAGGTTGATAAGGTGTTCCACGCCCTGCTGACTAAGCTGGAGGATAGGCAGGTGGAGCTGTGTCAGGAGGTGGAGACTCTGTACCAGAGACAGGAGCAGTTCCTTAACAAACAGGTAGGGGGCACTGCTTACAGTTGAGCGATTGGAGACCAGCTTGATTGGAGACCACCTTAAACAAGGCTTGAAATGCCACCTGCAATTGCAAGTTAGTGCAGGTAAAATTGGAGCTGTGCAGATATTTTTGATGCCTACCTGCCCCAAACCTGCACCGGTCCATGGACTGGGTTTATATTAAGTGTATTACATGCATGTAGGTGTACATATGTATGTGGTATTTTTGTTTGTTGCATTGACTGTTTCCACTTGTAAAGTAGATACGAAATAATGCCAATGGTTTCTCAACAATTTTTAGAACACTTTAAAATACTTGACAAGTCAGATATTCAGCATATGCTCACAAATGTTTGCTGTCTAGTGATTTTATGTCTATTGTCTGTAACAGGACAGGTCACTGCAAATGGCTGAACAGCGGCTCGAGGCTGGGTCAAAGTTTGTGGAAAAGTTGTTTTCCTATGGAAGCAACTTGGACTTGCTGACCCCATGGGAAACTGGTCATCTCTCAGTTCGACCTGCTCTTCAAGCAGTGTCCAGGTACTGGGGAAATTTCTAATCTCTAAGTAGATATTGGGGAAAGATCATAGATTCCACCACACTTATTAAAACGGGTAAGGGTTCTTCCTGGTATAAGTGGTTCAAAACTCACAGTACAGTTTTAGGTACTATTTTTTAACGATTTTGCTCAGTGCAAGCCACATGGACCACTTCTGGGCACATGAATACTAACACTCACTGCAGCAGCATCTCTTCTCCCTAAGTCAGAAACATCAAACTTAGGCAAGCTTGACTCACAGGCTCAATAGGCAAAGCAGGGGTTACGATGTCGCTCCGGAAATTCCCCACCCCATTTTAAATCAGAATGGTTTGAAACATAAGGTATTAAACTAGAATTACAAGACTAACACACAAGCACTTGACCAGGGGCTGCTAGAATGTACAATAATCCTCTCATTTAACAGATAAGTGGTCCTTAACCTCTTGGTACAGGGCTGGCGGAATTCTCCTGTATCTCTCATGACAGAGAGGTGCATCCCCTGATGGAATATTGTGCGTTACTGTCATTTTAGGCCAGAGTGGTTTGAAGGAAAAATAACCTAAGGTTTATGATCTGTAGGCAATGACATGAAGAGCTCAGGAGAAGTGGGTGTGTTGGTGGATTACCACACCTTCAGTAACCTCCTGAACAGGATACAGATCAAGATCAAGACGGTGCCCAAGATCGGGGTCAGCACCCCGGTGATGAACGCTGTCAGCTCTCCGAGGGAGTCTTGTGGTGCAGAGTCAAGCAACATTGTAGTCACCACACCGGCGCTGAGGGAGTCTCGTGGCACAGAGTCAAGTGCTGCCATAGTCACCACACAGCCGGTAAGGGAGACTTGTGGTGCAGAGTTGAGCAATGTAGGAGTCATCACTCAGCCGCTGAGAGAGGAGATCAGCCCAGGCACCAGGGAAAGTACTGAGCCTGAGAAGAGCTCTGGGAAAGGTATGTGAATAAAATGAATGTTCATGTTTTTGGCAACTGTATGAAGGAAATGAAACTCTATTTGAAAGTGGGTAGGTTAATAAATTACCATTAATAACCATCAGTATTGGCAGTATTACAAGTGGTCATAGTCACTTGAAGTCTCTTGAGAATGCCCAATATGCCTTGAGCTTCCTATCAAATGTTTAATACTAACTTCCTTGTCAATTTTGTATTTGGCTTTTCTGTGTGTGTGTGTGTGTGTGTATGTATGTATGTGTTTCTACAATTCCCAATACACAATGTAACTTTACCTGATGTATCTATCTGTATATATTTTGGGGTGAAGTCTGCCATCTCTGATTGCTGTGTTAATCTGTCCTTCCTAGTGAGTGACCCTAATGACACGGATGTCACAGAGCTACACAGAGTGGGCACTATTTGGAGAAAGGCTGGAGGCCGTGCCTACTTCTCCTGTGTTGCAGTTGGCTCCAATGGAGACATCTATGCACTGGACATGCACAATTGGCTCATACAGGTGTGGTTCTGTATTCTTACAAGTGTTGACTATGAAAGGTTATCTCTGGTAAGGATTATTTACAAAAGATTTGGACAAACCAGCCGATATAACCCCCCTTCGGTGTAACACACCAGCTTCGTACACCAAATGACAATGCTTTCATCTCTTTTCTGATCTCTTTTAGTTGCAATAACAATGATGAAAAATTAAGAACTACATGTATTAAAAATAACGCGCATAAGATGATACTAACCACCTACTATTGAAGTAAACAACATTCTTCTGACAATGAAGAAGAACGATAATAAAGCTTGAGCCTCATGATTTCCTCATCACACCAGGTTTTCAATAAAGATTGGAAGCACTGTTTCACGTTCGGAGGCAGTGGCCAGGACCCTGGGCAGCTGGATAGTCCTGTTGAGCTGGCCACACCACCTGAAGCTCAGTACCTCGCCGTGAGAGAGAACAAGCCTCCCTGTGTGCAGATCTTCTCCGAAACGGGCCAGTTCATGTTCAAGTTCCGGCTGCAGGGTGTCCACCAGCCACGCTGCATGGTCATCGACAGGAAGGGGCGCTTCCTCGTGCAGGATGTTGGGACCAAAAACACCTTCCCTGGGGTGCTCATCTACAGTGCTGATGGCAAACTAGTCAGAAAGGTTGGTTTAAATCATATTTCCATAAAAAGACATAGAAGAAGCAAATAGGCCATTATAACTGGTTGAAAATAATGGTGTGTGTTGGATTTAATGTTTTTAAACAAATTTAACTAACTCTTTTTGCTAAGAGAAACATTAAGAAGAACAGAAAACCGAGAAGGGTGCAGAAAATTGGTTGTCAGATTGTTTGTGGAGCCCCAACAGTTGAATAATTAGACTGAGGGATAGATGAGATGAGACCCTAACTCTTTATAATGTTTTCTCATGACAGGTTCAGTGCACAGAGATCTCCCAGCTGTCTAACTACAAGTGCAGCTTGGCTGTAACCCTGCTGAACCAGATTCTGGTTTTGGACCACCGGGCCCACTGTGTCCAGATGTATTCTGAGCAGGGGCAACACATGCATACCATCCACCCGCAAGGCAGCCGCCTTAACATCGCAGGGATCATTGTCCAAGACCAGAACAAACTCATCCTACTCACCAGTGTTAAAGTCATGGACATGCACAGCCATGGTCTGGTAGTCATAGACATGGATGGCACCGTGTTGGAGAAGTACAGGTTCCCCGAGAAACAGATCATTGTTCGCGAGGCACTGACATGCGATGGCTGTCCTCTGGTTATCCTAAGGGGGAAACCAGATATCCTTGTGTACAGGTCAATCTACAGTAAGTCAGATCTTAAGGTGAATAAAGATGGCAACTGGTCTGTCTGAAGGAGAGTTAAATGGCAGAATTTTGTGCCATACAAGCTAGATTACAAGTAAGAATGTGTCACTGCGATTTTGTAACATATCATAATTCCATCCAGGAACAGATATGCTACAGAAAGTGTAGAGTGACAGTTTTTGAAAGTTTGCCTTCTTTGAGGATGAGATACATCTGATAATCATGTTAGGAAAGATTAATAGTATAATGATTGAGCCATGGTATGATGAAACAGAACATCGCCCTCTGGTTATTCTAAGGAGGAAACCAGATATCCACGTGTACAGGTCCATCTACAGCAAGTAGCTGATTTTTAGGCAAAGGCAGACCTTGTGGTGAACAAAGATGGCAACTGGTCTGTCTGAAGAAGAGTTAGATGGAAGAATTTTGTACCATACAAGATCACACTTAAGAACATGTCACTGTTTTTGTAACATATCACAATTCCATCCAGGAACTGTGCCAAAAGGAACAAAGTCAGAAACATTCCAGATACATTTTGAAATCACGATATGATGAGATATTTTTGTTGTTGTTGTTGTTGCCTGACACAGCAACTTAATATATGTGATTAACCCAAGGAGATACAAAATATATATTTATAAAGTTAGTTCATTGAAACTGGATTTTACAGTTTGTGAACTTTTTAAAAAAATATCTTTTGTTGTACAGAATGTTCTGTAGAAAGCTGAAACTTACATTCAAGTTCTTTTGTTTTTCTAGTCAATTTTCTGTTCCTGCCCAAGGTTTTGGCTGAATATTTAAAGCTTTTCTTTTATGTAACCCTTGACCCATTAAAAGATTGTAGAACTAATCTGACTTGAGCAGAGAGAGTAGGAAATATTAACACCTGTATACAGTAGCTAGTCTAACACTAGGTGCTTGCTATGTTTATTCTTCAGATATGGTTACGTCACACAAGTTCTCTTATTTAGCCTGTTACTATATCTTGCACAGATCTCTTGTTGATCTGGATAGAGATACGTTTTGCTCACTCGAAAAAGTTTCTACTTTTAATATATTATGATCTCACTTCTTATAACTATAGTCTCTTTGTTGTTGCCTCGTTCTGCCATTTTGTACACTCACATGTCCAATAAAGGACACATGTTGGTGCCAACTGTTGGTTGTACTTTGGTCAAATTATGTTTCATACATACACTAATCGATAATAGTCTATCTAGAACACATGTAACAGGATGATCATCTAAATTTGTTAAAACTTTTTGTGGTTTTACACAAAACTGGTTTATTTGGAAAGTTTTGCTATCAAATTTGGCTTTTATGGAGGAGCACAATAACGGTAAAATTTGAAAAACAAAACTTTCGAAAATAAATGCGTTTTGTGTAAAACCACAAGAACGTCAACAGTAAAATTTAGATCAGTCCAAGATGACTGTCATTTCAAACATGATATGATTGTACAGTTTGACAGATTGTATGAGATTTCCCTTGGTCTTTCTGTGTATGAGGTCTCTTAATTGAGGAAAAAAAAACAAAGCCACAGTAGGATTAGAAAAGCAAGCTTTATTGCCAAAGAATTATGAAAGAACTAATGCATAACTCACTTTGACAGAGGACATTTCACTAGACTACAGCACCTCCTATATACATGCATGGAATGTCCAAGTGCCGGCGTTACATGTCTAACAGAACACACTGATTGTACGATGCAAGTTGCTACAGATTTCAAGTACATTTTACTGCTTTTACTAAACATTTGAAATTTTCTCCATCCCTCATTCTTCAGATTGTACAATATGCAAAAAAGCGACTGGGACATTACATTTTTTTTCACTTTAAAAAACTCTTTTGCAAAGGAAGGCAGGTACACCTACCAAGTACAGTTCTCACTGCTGTGCTTTAATGTTCATTTCTGTCTTCAACGTAAAAATTACATCAACTCATAAATGAAACAACATCCAGTAAAATCAGACTGAAGGGCCAAAATGAACTGCAGTTTTGGCTTTAGTCAATAGATGGTGCTCTTGATATGGGAATTTTCCATTCACTTTCCTTACTTTATAACCTGCCCCAAAAGATAAACAAAAGAGGTTCCACACTTCTTGTACGAAATGCAACGTCTGAATTTTCTACTTTGCACAGTCCCCTACATCTCTGCTCCAACTTTGACAACATCAAACACGTAGATGCAGTCTATTACATACATAGAGCAGAGAGAACGCAACACCCCAATAAATACATTAGCTGCAAAGATATCCACAAACCAGCTACAGTCAAGGTAAGTGTACAAAATTTCAGGACAAATTGGATAATAGATAGTACAAGCGACAATAGATATGTATAACACTGACCCTAGGCAAATACTAGTAGTTATAAACATAGGAAGCACTTTGTTACATGTGCCATAGCAGCTCCAATTATGCTCTATTACAGCTAGGAAATATCCTTCCAAAATAAAGATCAAAACCAAAATCCTTTCTTCTAATGTAATTAGGAATAACTACAGATACTAGTCTGCCAAAAATAAAGTTACATGTATATATCCTTTTTCCAAAAAAAAAGTAAATGAAATTCAAACAGTTTTTATTCCCACCATTCACATAAAAGTTTCCCTGTCCAAATCTATGATTATCTATTCATGACTGTTAACAATGACATATCTGATTTTGACTAAAAGACCATCTTTTGAGCAATCCTTCACGATCTATCTCACTTTCTGAGACACAGAACAAAAAGCATAAAAGTATCCTATACACTGCTAAACAACACATTCTCTACAAAGAAAGGGCTTGTCTATAATCTAGTACCTACAATGTATTATGCGAAGGTTTAAAAATCACAGATTCTGTCTAAGCCAAGTTGTTGAAAATCTAGATCCAGCTTGATTTTGTTTGTTCTCATCCTTGGTCAAATTATGAAGTCATGATTGAACTGCCTTGGAGTTGGTTGATATTCTAATAGTTTGTACATTTTGAGAAGACATAGATTGTACATGACTGTATAAACTGTCTACTATCTGAGGATACAGTGTACACTGAGGATACCTGTTCACTACCTTTGATAACCCCACGGAAATCACTTGACAGGAAAACTGTACATTAGAAAAAAATCAGTCCCTTCCCTCACTACTTCCCTATGCAGAAGTTGAGACACTCCTGTCTGGTCTTGAAGTTGTTTTTGTTTCCGCCGCAGCCTCCGAAGACGAACTGTTCGCAGTCCTGGGTGACCCTGTCGTAGTGCCAGGCCCAGAACAGGGCCTTACATGGGCCGGTCACAGCAGGCTGGAGGCACTCCGGGGGGACGTCTGCAAATAACAACAGTGTAGAACTTTAGTGACCAATGAAATGGCCAAGTGGGTAGTGAGTGCTTGCCTTGTATTCAGTAGGTTGTGAGTTTGATCCTAAACTGAGTCATACCAAATGGTACATACCATTACTGTGTTCTCTGCTTAGCACTTAGCATTTGGGAAAGAGTATGGGAGTAGTGAACGAGCCCCCTGCTGTAGTGACTGCACAACTGCGTGGCCCAAGGGCTACTGAGTGAGGAAAGTCGTGCAAAGTTCCTTTCCCAATGCAAGGACACAACGACTTGCCAGGAATTGAACCAGTAACCTCTTGGTGTTGTGTCTGCTAGCCTAACCACTACACCACTAAACATGCAGAAACATATTCACAGAATTGCTAGACTAGTGTAAATCCCTACCCTTGATTTGGTTTCCTTTTTCTGGCGTGACTTTTGGGTCCTCTGGGACTTCGGTGTCCAGTTCAGTACAGGTGTTTCCGGTGAAGCCGATGTCACAGAGGCACTGGTTGGGCTTCACACACGTGCCTCCGTTAGCACAGGGTGGGTCACACAGGGCTGGGGAACAACACAAACACAGTGTATTGGGAATAAGGGAACAATATGAGGACATCACATTTGTATTACTCTGTACAATGCTACATACATGTACGTACATACATACATACATGTACATAATCTAGGGCACAGTATTGGAAGGCAGAGCCCATCCCTCTTCTTCCCCAACTACAGTCAGGTACACATTTTACACCTGGATGGAGTGAGAAAATTGTGTGCCAAGGACACAACATCTTACAAGGAATCGAACTTGTGACCTCTCGATCCCATGTCCACTGGCCCAATCACCCACTCATTCAACCACTACAGGACGGTTATACCTTAACTAAAGAATAAGATACAGCTGGTACAAAGGGGTGACTTGACATAGCCTGGGTGCCAGACTGTTTCCGGGGTCTACACTGGCCAGTCCCTCAGCTCCAGGGCCAACATGACACTTAGGAAATTATACGACAGCTCCCCTCACTTAGACCCTGATCCAGACCTGATGGCTAACTCTGGACCTTTTGGCCAGGACCCCACTGCAAAGCAGTGTTTAAACACAGAGCGGGCAACATTTTGTACCCTGGCTAAAGGAAAAAAAAGACCTAGCATGCCATGGGTCTGGCAACCAGGTGAGTGTTGCCGTACCTATCTTGCAGTTCTCTCCCATGTAGCCATCGTGGCAGCAGCACATGTCGCTGGCAGTACAGTGTCCGTGGTGACAGTGTTTGGCACAGTGAGACACAGGAGGGGCTGGCTTCCACAGCTGCTGATTACACTCAGGTGGGTCCTCCTTCCTGTAGCAGACATACAAACACACACACATGGAATAGAATGCAAGTCCAGGAAAATACAATTTTATTCAAACTGAAATAGGTTTGAACTGTAATGTCCAACACAAAATTATGGGGTTACCAAAATTTTCAACTGTTCAACTCAAGGCTTTCATTGAGGAAATAGCAACAGGGACAAGGACACTGCAAACTTTCTGCTATTTATGATCTACTGCTCACTGAGTCAGCATAATAATCCAGATACATTGTATCTAAGTCCAGATTTTTTGTGTGTTGGAAAATAAATTCAAGCCTGTTTCAGAATGACTCCTACCAACACAGGTGAACTTTTTAAGCTACACTGTAATTTTTTTCAACTTATAAAAAATGCTTCCATTCCTGTGGGATTGCAAAAACAAAGCAGCAACACCGTTGTATCTGCCTGGTGGGTAGCATCTGTTATTGGCACATATGGATGGCACTTCTGCCAACACTACTGTAGTTCTTTCTCTCCCCAAGGTTTTGTCTGCCTATCCTAACAAGGACAACTTGCCATAAGAACTAAATTCAGCAGGGAAGTATGACAAATCGACAGAAACATGCAGGGACAGGAATGACTAATGGCGGGGATTCAGAGACTAACTTGTTGGATTCAGAAGCAATCAGTCTACCCCTCAGAAACATCTGGATACCCAACTATGGCAAGGGCGACGGAGGGCAAACC
>NW_017803379.1:3214791-3249833 GCF_001625305.1 Branchiostoma belcheri | reverse complement strand
TGTTTTACAAGAAAGAGGGATTGATTCACCATCTGTGAGCTACAAAGTGAATAGGCAAAACAAATCCATCCATCATATGACAATGTCATTGCTCAAGGACACTTTGTACATGAGCGGTGAATGTTTTTATGTGCTCTGATAAAAGTACCAGCTGTTACTCTTACATGTAGCTTTTTTTCTACTGAGTAAAATGGGGAACATTTCAGTTGTGACCAATAAAAAAATTTGCAGATGAAAGAATTCCACCCATTATTTTACAGTTTAATGTTCAAGACCACTTCCAAGTACAAGTGGGGTTGGTTCCTAAAATGCTCCAAAGACAAAATGATGCCTGCACATTTAGACAATGAAAAATGACAAGTTGTGATTCCACATAAATTTTATGAGGCAATAAAAGTGCTGCATATTTCCCACGAGTCGTGTTTCCCCTTGATAACTTCCAGAGGAAAGCATTAGCTGTTTCCCATTCCCTAAAACACAGCAGAAAATGAGCCCAGGGCTAAAGAAATTGAAATAGCCTGCACCAGACAAATTGTACTTGTACAACTTTATAGGTGATTTTATGGAGCATAGCTCTAACTAGAAACTGTTAAGAAACTTTATTACAAACAATATACAACACTGGAAGACTAATAGATGTTCTATATACAAATTCACAGACAATATGTACCCAATAAAGTGATAGTACAGGTTAGGTGCAGATAGACATCAGAAATACCTGAGCAGCTCCAATTTTTACCAGCACTATACTGGTGGTATTTCAAGCCCTGTGAGCAAATGACTTACTATATCTGTTCGTGACATTCTGTTTGTCCTGCCTGCATTAACCCGTGCCCCCTGTGTAAGTCCTGTATGCAGGGCCATGCCTGTGTGATCAGCTGTGACTGTGTTACGACCGGCACACGTGTGAGAATGACTCTCCCTGCAGTCTGCACCACACCTTCAGTAATCCAGGAAATGCATGGATTACTGGCGACAAATTGGATTCCAGACTCTTCCCTCCACGTTTTATAACTCCTTCATTGCTCTGCCAGATTTACATGAAGTTCAATGTCACAGACGCTCCTTGGTTGCAATACTGAATATCATTTTGACCATCTGTTCATTTCCAGACCATGTACGTACAATGTAAGAGTTGCCTGCTTGCATTCAGCTAGAGTATTACACATGACTTGTAAAAGTAGGTTTCTGAATGCCACATGTAAGAATGAGGTAGATTCACTGAAACTCCCTGCAGGGTTTCCAAAAGTCACATCATTAATTTAAAAGTTCCATATTTGAGAATTACAGCCTTTGATTAATGACCTCGGATAGCTTCAAGTAAATGTCAAGTAAAAAACATTGCCAGCTGAGGACATTTGACAAACCAAATGTTTTCTGGTGAACTTCAATCAATCATTCTCTTAATGTTATTTCTAAAAGGCAACTTCAGATTGGATTAAGATGAATTTTGCAACCACAAAATGGTTTTCCATTGAACCTGGCGGTGCCAGAGTCTACGAACTGCCATGTTAGAGTCTCCAACGAGAATGTGTTCCCTAATAGTGACAGGTTCAGGTTCAAAGTGGAGGTAATTTGTCTCAGTTTACCCAGGGATTAGACCGGGGACGTCAGGTTGGTTTTCTGACTCAATCATTTCTGACGGTGCTGGGATTTGGTGAGCTCAACTCTCAGACTTTCTGGAGACGTGAAATAAAGTGCAGCCACTGTGTAATTTGTTTAGAGGACACCCAGGGATGGTAAAGAGGCAAGGGAGGGGAAAGTTCCTGCAGCATTTGCATACGATCAATGCCTGCACTCTGCATATGTTGTACATCACTGTAGTAAATGTACTCTACAAGGCAGAATACACTCAGACATATACCACTGGTGCCTCGGAGTTTAGGTTTTGGAAGTAGGAATGTGAACTCACCATGGTCCTTCCCACGGTTAACAATATAGATCTTCTCTGTGTCCTTCTCCTTATTTGCAGCATCTCCACAAATGATTCTCCCACTGTCAAAGGTACAGCGCCAGGGGTTGTCAAACCCGTAAGCGAAGACCTCCCAGGGCATGAAGGTGGAGTTGTAGAAGGGGTTGTCACCAGGGATGGCGTACAGACTCTGGCAGTAGTCTGTGTCCAGGTCTATCCTCAGGATCGAGCCCAGGAAATCACTAAAACAGTAAACCAGTCATACGATTTGAAGACTCAGATTCATTCTATTAACAATATAAAATTAATACATGTACACAACTGTATGCTTAAACAATTAATGTACAACTGTACTATGCTAAATTCTTGTAAAAAATCTGTCCATCTGTTCTACCTGTATGCTACAGAGTCTTTATTTGTTACAGTGATGTCTTGATTGTGTCCATGCTCTTGTCCAAGCAATCTTTGCTTGATGTGTCTTGTGGTGAGAAAATGCAGACTGCATATATTTAAGACTTCTTCCTAACCTGAGTCCATCAAAGTTCTCCTCGTCCTCTTCACTGACACCTCCGTTCCCCAGGAACAGGTAGAGGAATCCATCTTTCCCAAACAGGAGCTGGCCACTAATGCTGTTAGGGCTGGGCCAGGGGATCTCCAGGATGATACGCTCAGTGGTGGGGTCCAGTCGGTTGGGGTTACGTCTGTTCATGCCATACAAAGGTAGAAAATGTCGGTCAACAAATGCGATATCTTACTGAGGGACAACTGCCGTGTGAAAGATGTCAGTTAGCTTGAGGAATGAATTCACAGTGACTCTTCTTTATACAGTCAACAAACCATGTTATCTTGAAGCTGAGGCCTCGTTTGCAGCAATTGTATGCCTGGATTTCACTGAATTTATGACTTTTGACTGACTTCCTTAGACAAAAGCTTCCAGCAATTCCTTTACAAAGACATAAGACATTGTACAGACATTTTCATGTGTCATTGCTTCTTTAATGCACACTTCTCTGAATGTCAAAGACATTTTTCTGTGACTGAAATATAGACTTGTATCTCCATGCATGTATAGGTTTTCATTAGTGGTTTTCCTTAATCATAAATAAAGGAATTTCAAATGTAACTTGCATGTGAGATGTTACAAACCTTGTGACGGTGAACTCAGTGATCCTCATGACGTGGTCCCGCGGGGTGTCGTCCCAGCTGCCCTTGTCCACGCTGTACGACATGTACACCTTCCCGTTGAACTTGAACTCAGGGTGGAACGCCATGCTGAGCAGGCCCCTCTCATCTCCCATCTAAAGAGACAACACATTACTATATTTCACACAAAAAAATGTAACTTGCATGTGAGATGTTACAATGTTACAAACCTGGCCCCTCTCATCTCCCATCTAAAGAGACAGCACATTACCGAATTTCACATGAAACATCAGCAGAAAATAAAGGGTAGTCCAGTAGAGTCCAGTAGAGACAAAAATACTCTAACTTACCCAAACTATAACATTTTGCCCCTCTCTAATCCATCACACAACATATCGACATCAGGTAAAGAGATTCTAGGACACAAGAAAACAGTTACTCATTACAAGCAACTGGACAGATTTTGAAAACTGTCATAGGTTTTAGGCAGCATCCACTACTTTTTGACAGTGACTAACATAACCTGAAGTTGAACAGTGGCATTTATCCAAAAACTATCAATAGGGTGAGGTGAAGGTATCAATAAGGTGAAGATAAATTTTAGATAGTCCACAGGAAACAAAAAAAAAATTAAGACAATGTTTATGCCAATGAGTCAGTTAGCTCCTGTTGTTGAACTCACCTTACTCCCAGACAGGACTTCCTGCTCAATGTTGATGAAGGGTTCCTTCTGTATGCGGCCGTCGGGGGTCATGACCTTGACGATACCCGCCTGCTCCACGATGAACAGCCTGTGGGTGTGGTCAATGCTGGGGATGGCAGCCACAGGGTTCCTCAGGCCACTCACTACCTCCTTCACACACAGACAGTCTGACACTGGCTTGTTGCTATAGGAAAGGACAGAAAAGTGACTCAGTAATCAGGGTAGTAAAATAACACTTGTCATTCTGGCTTTCAATTAGTAGTCAACCAAGGAATACCTTACATCAAGGCTCTTCCATGTCTTGAACACTCACCTCAGCACAGCAGGCTTTTCCTTGACTATCTCCTTCTTGACTCCAGGCTCCAGCACATCGTCAGTCCAGCCTGCGTTAGGCAGGTCCATGTCATCTGGGACATCAAAGAACTCTGTACCTCCTGCTCCACCATGGGAGTCCTGGGGTGGCAGCTTCTTAGCTTTCATCTGTGGGAGATGAGAATGAAAATGAGCACCATTCATACTTATACCTGTAAAATGTTTAGTCAAAGTATTTTAATATCTGAGAAGTGACATATACTGTACCCGTTGTGCAAGTTTGTAAGTTTGAATGAGAATAATCTAAGTTGCAAAGCTGCAAAATTGGCTCCAATGCTGAGGACTTGCTATTTCTCTGTTAGTGGGTCTATGACTACAGTCATAGTGGTACAGTTCGCAGGATGGTACAGTTCCTTGTGCAGTAATCACTACTTCAAAAAGACAATAACTAGGGTTTGAATTCTAGAGATTTCATAGCTAAGGAGCAAACATACAATCATTAAAAGCTAGTGCCGAACCTTTGGAGGGTCAGTTTTCTTGTCCGCTGGCAGGGGAAGGTCCAGAGGCTTCAGCTGGTGGAACTGTTTGGCAGCCAAAACTTCAGCAAGCTTTACTCCATCCTTGGGTTCCATCTCCTCTCTCTCCTTCACTGCCATGTCCACTGGGCCATCAGGAACTGGTTTCGTGTACTCTTTCTCTGCTACCGGCTTCTTCTCTGGCTCTTCTAACGACCATTCAAACTTCTTCTTTGGGAACTGCTTTTCTTCCAACTCCTCAGAGTCAAAGTCCACCTCCTCAGACGACTGCATGCTGGTGTACTTGGAGTACTTTTCCCACTCCTCTGGAGTGAACTCTTTCTTGGCCTTGACCTTGCTGTGTTCAGCCATGACCACGGTGGGGGGGCGCTGGTAGATGGGCTTCTTGTCGCTGCCCTTGGGGTGCAGGTGGTGGGAGTGGCTGGGGAAACATGGCTTCCCCTTTGGAGCCGAGTTGGTGGCACAGAACTGGTCGATGTTCATGTCATCAAACAGACCTGGAAATAGATGATATTTTTTAACCACTTTTTATTCATGACAAGCTCAAATCGGCCTGTAGGCCACTTTTCACTGAAGTAATGGGGAAAGAGGTAAGGGTCAGACAAAATATGACATACACTGATACAGTTCATATCATTTAAAGTCCTAATAAATTTATACACATATTTTTACACATACATGGTACAAAATACATACATAAAACTCTTATTGAGAGTGAGAGCTGTTGTTAATGTAATATAAACTTTTAATTGGGTTTGTGTCACAAACCAATGCTGGGATTGGTACAATAATACGTGTTACCACAACCACGTTGCTATAGAAAATACCACTAGCCACAACTATACTTGGCAGTTCAGGGAACTTTTATCCCTTCTCATTTAACACGATAATCTTCTGCGGTCTGCTCTGCACAGATTTCATTATCAGATGGAAGCAATATGGTGGGGCGGCCTGATATGCCTTTTGTGTCTCACACATGAACGTCAATCAAATGCTTCCGCTAATCCCCGTAAATTAGGGGATTTTCGGCTCCCGCTAACGTTATCATAGTGTGCAGGGAGGGAAGTCGGGTACATACTAATGGGATTTGTACTTCTAAGGCATTTCTACAGGGGAAATATCTACAGGATTAGACAGTGGGAAAGCTGAGGGATTTGCATGTATGAATTGAGGCGGCTTCAAAGGAGCCCCTGGTGAATTCGGTGGCGTTGGGGTGAGGCGCTGCACTGTCACTGCAGAGGCGGTCCTTTGAATACTAATCAAGACACAACCCTCTCAACTCCTAACTAAAAAAATAATGCCTGGAAAGATTGTCAATATTTACAATGAGATTTCAAGTTTTAAGACAGTAAAACAGTTTCCAGACAGTAACTATTAAATACAATACACTATAGACCGGTGGTCCTGACCTTAGTGCTGAATTGCGGTTAGTTTTACATGTCACACTGGACAGGACTCTATTTCTTCAATATCTTTAAATCAAACATGTTTTGCACGTAATGACTTCACATGACTCATCTCATCCATGAAACTCTAGCCGTTAATTTGGTCTGCCATACTTGCTTCTTGCTCAACAAGAAGTAACCTGGGCTTTCAAGTGTAAACATTCCCCCACAGTGTCCATTTCTTATTGATTTTCCAGCAGTGAATAGACATGTCACCCCTGGAAGCCTGTCAGCTTGTGTTGGCAGCAGGAGAGCAGTGATACATCAGCAGGCTTTCCCGTGCCATCTCCTATTGATCCCGTCAAGGCCAAGACTAGCGCTGGCCAGTTGATGGCTCGCTGTGGGTGTCCGGTGATTTCACACATCATTACGTCCAATTGTTTCATTTTGTGGACTTCCCAAGGCCAGGGGTAGGAGGGGAAAGATAAGTGACAGGTTCAACTGCCTGCATGGGCAGGCTGCCAGGCTGTTTTGTACAGCGTACAATGTGTAAATCTATACAGAATAGAACATGAATTACGATGTCCCCAGTTACTGCCCATAAAGACTGTTTATGGATTCTTTTCAGTTAATGGTAAGATGGCTATCCCCAGAGTTAGATGATTAAGTCACCCACAAGTTGAATAGTACACTGATGTATATCTTTTATACCCTACATACAACAGCCTTTTTATTCATCTCTATACACACCATGCATGAGTCATTGCATATCGTTTGAAAAGTTCAGAATGGAGAACTAATAAATAAGATTTCCCTGGGACAATGTGGTTTTAAGTCACATTAAAAAACTCTTCACGTATTATATTGCAACTAACAGGCAGCAAATTGGTTAGTTTGCTTGTTATAACTTGTATTCTGTGTGGAACAGGATGCATAAGTCAAGCAGATTTGTGATTTGATACTAGATTTACTCAATTAACGTTGTGCGTGCGAACAAATCAGAGCACCTTGTTGTGCTGAGTTAAAACCAGAACAGAATAATGAGCAATCAATCACTTTCTGTACAAAATAACAAGCAACACAGATCACTTTTACCTGTTTTAACCACCTTTAAACTTAAGCATGCTATGAAATGATGAATCACTAATTATGAGCTACAATATTCTACATTCATAGAAAACTGTCCCTTGATATATTTCATAATTGCTTGCACGCATTTTATAAAGGCAAATATACCTCTAATACAGAAGTCTAAAAAACTGAAGTCCTAAGAAATCTAAGAAATGAGAGTGAATTTATTGTGCCCAAGTAGGTAGTACGACATGCAACACTGGCTGGGTTTGTGAAATGATAGGTAATTGTACTACAGAAAATCCTATAACCCAATATGCACCACCTGAGTGCCCAAGTGGATATGACTGATGATTATTACCAACATGTACATTAGCCTGATTGGGAAATGAATCTTCATTTGGGGATGGTGACAACAACATCGCCGAAGGTCGTTGGGACCACAGGTAGAATAACGATCAGGTATCAGAAAGCCATCCTTACATGAGGGTGAACCATTTGGCTGTGGGGGGATCACCAGAGTGACGAGGTTTGGAAGCGTATACGTAGTTCATGGCAGGAGTGACGGATGGATTACTCATTGAGCTGTGGGAGATATCGGTAGAATCGACTGTTCCCACATGATACACAAATGGTGGCACCTGCTTTAGGCCGATGCCTCATCTGTCACTCTCTACTAGAGTCTACCAAAATGTGTCTAGTAGTAGCCATGGAGATGTGTAGTCTTTTGAACTACTGGATTTCTTTCTATCAATGGCAAGGTTTCAACCAGGCACATACAGTCAAACCTGCCCAAGTGACCTCTTCAAGTCAGCCACCTGGCCATAACAACCACCTTTTCCCAACCCATAAGCATTATAATTTAGTAACCTGTCTAAGAAGGCCATCTGTCCAACAGGAACAGCACTTTGGGTGGCCTTATTGAGCAGGTTTGACTCTACATGTATTCACATAAGTAAGATTTTGACAAGTCTCTGCTTAACATTCATCCCTCATCCATTTGTACAATCCTGTACCAAACCAAACGTTAATGTAGTTTGAATCTGTTACCTTGCACTTTCTTAAGACAAGATGGCATTGTGCCATACATAATACATCAGTCAAAGGTCCTCCACACAATGCAGCAGGGACCCCCCGCCGGTCCCAGGACAGCTATTTTCCATTAGCAAGTTGTTCCACACCCCCAGGTACCGGATAGACGTGTCAGTCTGTTGCTATGACTGGCAGTTTGTCTGATTAATAGACCTTCTTTATTGGGTAGTATCTCTTGCAAAGCAGGAAACAAGTTGTCATGTTTCGATACTTGATTTTCACTCTCACATCCCGTCTTCGTTATTCTTCTGTCTGTATTCAAGTGAAAATAGCTAATACTGATGATAGCATACCTCAGTACCAGTCCAATTTATCTATTGAATTTTCAGAGATATCAATCTGCAGGACAAGTATGGCATGTTTGAGTGTTATTTACAACATCTGTCCCTGGTACTGATTTCTGAGCTGTTGGAAAGCTGATAACAGCAGAGCTAGAAATACGTTTTCTGCATAGCTGAAAATCATCTACACCAGACAAATTTTACGTGTACTACCCATAGCATGGACCATACTATTCAGAAACCATTGCCATTATTTTTGTTATTCTTCAGAGGTGGCAACAGTTAATGTAGCAAAAACATTCACATACACCTATGTATAAACCCAGTACATGGACCGGTGCAGGGTAGATACAGATATATGAGATATCACTCATCATATCAGATATACCTGCACAGCTCTTGCACTGACCTGCGTATGCAGGTGGTTTATCATAGTTACAAACAAGTGTGGTAACAACTGTAAGACATAACAACTTTGCCCACTGCCATAGAAATATAATGTAATAGACATACATACCTCTGATGGAACCCTGGCAGGCCTCGTAGAACTGGTAGCAGAAGTCGGAGCACATGATGGGGAGTGTGCGGCTGCGCTGGTCAGGGTTTAGGGTGTCTCCGGCATTGAAGAGGTACCAGGAGACGGGTGAGCACCGCGCACACTGCAGCTTACCCAGCATGTGGGCACACTCTGTACTCGCTACATTGGTCAGCTGTTAGTCCAAAGGGAAAAATTAACAAACAAAATCAACTGTCAGTCTGGATACAAAAACAAATTTCTTTGTTGAAACCATTGCATAATGTTTTGTTTTGTCTTTGTTGTGAATAACTAACCCATTACTTACAGAGTTATTCAAGTAACTCTAGAGTGAAAAAAAATGTTCAACATAATATGGGCCTAAGAAGTTGTTTTTTGAGCTTAGACTTTACTAAAATTACTAAAAGTTGTTCTGTACCCAACCACATATTGCTGTGCATTTCTGTTAGTAACTTTATGTGACGTAAGCCATCATGAAACTTACTGTAAACTTAAGATAATGACCACCTTATCACAAACTCTACTACGAGGCCAGATATCCATGCAAGCCCAGCTGCAGCCAGCACTCCGGAAGTACGTCAGAAAGTCAGAGTTGGTAAATTGTTCTGGCAGGCAGAGAGCCTGTGTGTGACCTTCCATATGCCACCGTGCCACCTTCCCTCAGTGACAGGGAAGAGTGGTGCCCATAACTTTATCCAAACTCTTTCAAACATGCCCTCATCAATATTTCAGGACACGCCGTGCCACGGCAGATGAAAGCAGCGCGACCCTTCCCCGCCTTGTTGCCCACAGAAATATTAGGACTGCCCCCCGCAGATATGAAAGCACCACTTCAGCTTGGGTCAGGGCGAGGTGCTGCACAAATGGCTTTAATCATCTCAGACCCATTCCCCCGGCGAGCGACCATCTACAATCGATGTCCATCTGCGAGAGTCTGCCCGTCTTCCCCCACCCAAGAGTAATGGAGACAACGCACAAGAGACGCAAAGAGCTGCCATTACGGCGGCAATCTTGCCCGTGCAACAGTTCCCAAAGATAAAGGAGAGCTGAGTGGTACCAAGGTGCAGGCGCTCGTGTTATCAGTACGGACAGATGGATGGTGGGGAACCGGTGCACTTCACTGATAAGTGCTGTGTGAATGCCATGTTTAAATTGTGCTCTCCCAGAAGGGATATCAGTCACCGCATTACCAAGAAGGCATGACGCTTTGCATTAGGCCATTGTCAGGATAAACTTGAAAACATGTTTGGACATAACATACTTCATGAAAATCTGACTTATCCTACTATTCCTGGCTCAGCTTTAAAATCTACTTTTGTACAGAAGTATGTTGACTGTATCTACCGGTAAATTACATGATAATTACACTCGAATGGATGACATAGTCACTTGACTTTTACAAAAAATATAATGGATAAGTTTGGTGTGTTTGCAGATCTGGTTCACATCAATCAGTATGAGCATACCTGATATTCAACCAACTGAATGCACAAATGCCATCTAAGGATCTATCTGCTGACATTTGGTATTAAAATTCTATAATTGCAAATATCTGTACATTGCTTTAATCTTCCATACCACAACACAGAATAATGCTAACTACAAATTCAAACTCTTTATTACAGAAATCAATCACTAAGCCTCAGATAACCTCCTTTGTTGCTGTACATGTTATGAAATATGCCGCTCGCAGTGTAGACATTATATCAGATACATGAACAATGTGCAGTTGAGCTAACATCATTTCTTATGCTTGGCAGCACCCCTTTTGACTTGAAGCTATTCATGACAAACCTACAACATTTACAAAAGCATGCCTAGAGGACTCAGCCAATAAACCACCACCACTACAGACACCGGCACCTGATTCTTATCTGAATGTACAACAAAGTGCAGTCATAATTCCTGGCAAAGTTGTAACTACGTACTTTCAACTAATCTTCTATAAGAGTAGTTGTACTGCATGTCTAACAGTAGATGTGAAAGCTCAGACATCATGCTGTTTTTGTGAATGTAGGTGAAGGCTGCCTTCAGTAGTAATGGATTATAGGCTCTGTTCTGTGTGTTATCTGTTGATGAATCAAGCATCAAAGCTTCAGGCTTAGGTATACTAATGAATCTGGGGTATAAAAAGAGATGGTATCTGAAGTGCTTGCCAGAGGCTGAATGAAATGCTATAGGAACAGAAGGTGAAAAGAATGCCAAATCTTTTTCAAGAGCCCAGATTAGGTGGAATGCATTAGCTACTGATTAAAGGATTACAGGTTTTCCGCAATGGATTATACATGGGTACGGAGTAGTTTTCAAATTTTATCAATGTATCCACATGTATAGTGTAACAAACATCTGTAAAAGTTCACTTTGAAAAGCATGGCTGTCCTTGAATAACCTTCAATAAAAGTTATGTTTCCATTGAGTACAGCAGTTGTTGAACCGGAGTATTACTAACAGTGTCACATCTGTTATAGTGCGCCCTGGAGACCCATGCACACGGCTGAATCAATGCCTCATTTACCACAATATTAAGGACTGTCACCTCGCTCTGTTCAGGTTAATCTAGTTGTTTAAAAACCTTGCTGTAAATTTTCCTGATGAACAACGACAGAGCACACTCTGCCAAGCATGACAATTGGTCAGTGACACATTACTGTGTCACAGTACAGCCGGAATAGACTATTAACATCTCCTACGGGATGTTTTTCCTTAGCTGCATGGCCAGACAATTTTCTGTAGTGCTTCCCTGACTGTAGAAAATTGATAGTGTACTGCAGGGGAGTTCAACTTTGAATTTAGCATACATGAAGTTCAGGGACAGCCTAGTATTTCCTTGGTACAAAATTGGGTCATTTTCCTTTAAATCTTCTTATTCAATTGCTTTCAAAGACATACACAATTTTCAAAGTGAAAGTTTCACAAGTTAGAGAAAAGACTTGCATTGTTGTGTAGAAGTGTGGATACATGAGGCAAAGCGAGTGCATGAGGCAAAGCGAGTCTTAGAAAAAGTTCTGGCATGTTTTATGGAAGAAGAAGGTCACGACACCCCATTTTTCTCCAAGCAAAGAGCCCTTATAAATTTATATTGAATCAATAGCTCAAATCAATGGGGGACAGCCCGAGAGAAACCAGATGCAGATGGGGTCATTTTTATCATGTGTGTCTTGACAGTGTTAAAACAATGGCAATTGTACAGTTCTTCTGGCTATCTTATAGTGGCAAACATCTAAAAGTAGTTATGATTTTAAAAGACCTCATTAATGTTGATGGATATTGTTACACAACTGTAAAATTTATCTATCTTAACGATATTAATATACATCCATCTGTCCACCCCTTTATTCCAGAAAAACTGACAACCAAATGCTTCCAAAACTCTGCCCACTCCATATATATTGCACACTCTAATTAAAATCTGGAACAAACAAATGCTGTAACCATTGGCTACAGAGAGCTGAAGAGGAGAGTGAACATAAGGAAATAAAAATGTAGCAAATGGGTATGTGGAGATTACTGTTACTGTACAGAATGGGCAGAGCTCCAAGATAGATATGCAGACTTGCATTTAACTTAGCTGCAGGGCAGGTTGAGAGTTGGCAGCAAAAACATGTAGACTATAAAGTTGAAAACGGATATTATATCATAACTTCATGATCATCACCTCAAACATATTTACAGAAAATCTTAAAGATCAATTTTTTTCATTGCAGTATTTACTACAGCATTTTGACTACAATGAACATGACTGGTATGGAAATATGAGATGTTACTTAATTTTATGCTGCGATTACCTTAGGTCATCTGTCTCTGTCGTTAGACGCATGTTTAACAACCAAGATAGCTGGTTCCAATCATAGCTATGCAATAATTTCACAATCGTAAAACGCAGCAGGCTGAAAAGATTTAAGTTGTTGACAATGAAGCATACGCGGCCGCTTTCCTCTGATATATATGCTCAGTCGTTCACGTCCAACTCATTTCTCATGTGAACTAATTTTCATAAAATTAATGCATATGGAAACTGTATGGACATGGTCTATAATCACTGGATGCAAAAGGCATTTAGACTGTTTCAACATTCAGACGTCGACATTGCTGTTGATTTTTAAATGAAAGTGCTACACATCTTGCAAGTGCTCATGGTGCATGCAAAATGCCTTCTACATATGCATGTTTCTAAAGTTGTCAATGAAGCGTGACTGATTTACTTTCCCACTGGCTATCAAAATATAGGATTTCATGTGCCTCAAACTTAAGAGCGGTGGGTCTTAAGGAATTAGATGTTGTCGCTTGCCATTTGTCTTGGAGCGCGGCATAAATCGGTTCTTCAGCGCATTTACAACACATTCCACACAAAATCAATACCCAACATGTACTAAATAACTCTGCCTTTCAATATACAGAAAGGCTGTTACTGCTGGGAGAATGATTTTGTGTCCTTGACTGAGCTTGAACAGCAACACACGCAGTTTTGGAGAGGTCTGTGTGGCTTAGATAAGCAGCACACTGGACTATTTGCAGTCCTCTCCACAGTGCTTTACCCTAAGGGTAATTCCATGGATAAAGTAGCTGGCGTCACTGTGACGGACAAAGACAGTTCTCTATCAGTACCATGGAAAACCACGTATTTGCATTTTGCATGCGCTGTTCTGTGACACATCAAGTAAGAAACGTGTGTCACTAACGGTTTGTCAAACACCCCTGACTTCAGACTTCTTAGCAAGCGGTTAGAAATATAAATTGGTCTCTTGTCAATCATTCTGAGCATTCTGATATTACAAATAAAGCTTATATATATTGCTCCCTGACTACAGTAGATCTAGAGTCTGACCTGTTCATAAAGGTCTGCTGAAGCAATCCTGGCTGCTATAGCTAGTTTCTTTTCAACTTTTACTGTATTCATCATATCATGATGTGCAAACCAAAACTTTGAAACACAATTCCGGCTGATCTGTCTGTGGCTTACCTTTGCCTCACAGTTTAAGTTAACATTGTGTGATACCGATAGAAACCGACAAAAATGGAAACTATTTTATTGATGTATTTTTCTGCTTTCACCCCTATACTCTTGAGGAGAAACCTCCAGCACTTTTGCCTGGAGGCATTTAACCTTCTCCCTGCTGTCTAACCCTCTGAACAATGCAAATTTAATGCTAAAAGGCCACTTCAGCTACGAAGAAGGTTAACCCCAACCCAATTACCACATCTGGGACACTGTCAGGCAGGCAGTTCCATCTCGTCCATTCCTGCTCCATTTATGATATTGATCGGTAAAACTTCTTCAGCCTTCCTCTGATCAAAGGCTAATGGCCGAAATTGGTTTTCTGAGAATTCAGCTGAGAAGAAAAGCTTCTGACCACAACTGTCACTTAGCATTCAGCTTTGATACAACTGATTATTATTTCATGGAAATCTATCCTTTCTACAAGATTAGCATCAGATTATAACCATTTTTTAAACTTCTACTGCTACACTGTCAGCTTAAACTGATGTAGAATATACAGTCATCACAATATAAAGTTATTACTTGAATATCCAAACTTGCAATTTTAGGGCTGGTATAGCAAGCATAAAAGCGTCTCATATGACTCTGTAATCTTCTACCTCTGTCAGAAATGATTTATGGTGAACTGTTATGTTATACCCACCATGCAATGACATTACCCAATAAAAGTAGTATTGACTTTCCGGCGGAAAGGAAACATCACTCTTATGTAAATGTAACATAATTATTACACATTTACTGTAGGTATCTTTGACAGCCTTTCATTTCAAGACCTTCGCACTGAAAATTGATGATGGAAACCTTCACAGCTGAATACATATCACTGAGTGCCAATGCGGTGAAAACTTGTTGGACGCAAAAAGCCAGGGGTACAAGGTGAGATTCGGTTTCCATGTGGGAATGCATTAGTCAGAACTTGCAAGATGTTCAATGGTTTCAGGAAGTGGCTTTATTGCAACTAGGGTACAGGTTGGTGTGTTATCAGTTATAATGACTACAGGAGTGTGGGGTGAAATTTCTCTTTAATTTTCTTTCCAAAATTTGGAGTCGTTATATAATTGCTCGCAATGCTCAGTATACATTTATGGTGATGACACAGACTACAGGAGTACATTTGTATGATGAAGTTTGACACTTGAGATCAAGACCTGCAAAGATACATGTACATCATGAGCTCACCTCAAATTTTCAGAGTTCATTTGTAAATTGTCAACTAAATAAAGCTGCAACTGTTGACTTCACAAAATGTTCCCACCAAAAACATTACCAGTAATCTACATACATAATATGTACTCCACAATATTACACAGGATGGAACAAGTGGCACCCCATGGCGTTTTATACCAAAAATTGCACATCGAGATCTTATCCTGATATTGCTCAGCATGATGACAGGCTTATGATGAATCTGAAGGCTCAAAGGCACTTTCATCACACCCTTTGTAATCAAGATAAACCAAACACCCCATCAATTCATCCCACTGCTTCCTGCTCCCTGATGCTGACACCTGCTGATGTCTAGCCTAGGTGCCAGACTGTTTCCAGGGCCTACACAGGCCAGTTCTTCAGCTCCAGGGCCAACGTGCGCTGAAGTAAATTACACCACAGCCTCCCTCAGTCAGATACTGATCCACGCACGCTGGCTAACTTAGGGCCTAGTGTGCTTATCAGTCGGGCATCCAGGCTAGATGATGTGCTGGGAAATAATGTTTGTACATACGAACTGTTAATGAATAATTCCATCAGGTTGGTAAGTCGTTGTTCATGTACATGTATAAGAGGGTTTGGAAGCCCATCAGACATCAGTAGTTGAAACTTGAATAAAGAATCTAAATGTACTTTTAAGTACCCATAGAGTTTCCTTTCAGGTAAAATCTCCACATATCGTAACTCAACATGTGAATCTCACAGAGGAAACTCAATGTAAACTGCAGTGTTCTTGATGTATCTGGCATTTCGCATCACAATGTGCCTGAATAACACTATTGTCTACACTGGTGCCATGGAGTCTCAAGGATGCTTTTTCAGACATCATTCTTGAGAGCAAGGGAAACAAAATTTCAACAGGTCATAGACATTCATACACCCTAACTTCTTGGAAGTTGGGAAGCAGATGACTTTGAGATTATAATGGGGTACAGCAGACAAAATTTAATCACAGAAACGTCATTCACAATACTCTTTGTGATGAATAACTCGAGGATAATCAGTATTAGTTTGACTGGAGTTCACTCAATTGTAAGTTAACTGAACGGGTTAACTTCAGAATAAAGGAGGGCTTCATTTTGCCCGTGACTTCAATTGAATCACTCGAATTTGCTTGAAGAGCTATTGGGAAGGAATTCTGTATTGTGGGCTGTAATTTGATTTATAAGTAAAGCATTTTCGTTCATTTATAAGTTGAAACTTTGTATATCATATATCATGCTAGATTTGAGCTGTGGCTTGTCTGCAAAAGGCAGATAGCCTGCATAATAGCCCTTTGATAGCTCGGCAGGCAACATTTATTTTACACACCTGTCAAGAAACAAATTTGGAGTTAACTTTTACTCCAGGCGTACAAGCATTGTATGGGGGTGGAATGACAATTCCTTATTACTTATAAAACATTTGTATGCTGGGGCTACCTTAGCCCAACTTAACAGAGGAAGTACTGTCTATGACCAGCTGAGTCCCTTTCTCAATGGATGTATTCAGTGTTGTACAGAATGTTATAACTATAGATAGTGTGGTTATACAGAATGTGAATCCAAGCCTCAGGCTTGGCTGCATTTAGCCTTTTGGATGGAGCAAGCTATAACACTGATGGCTGGGCAACCATCCAAGGAAAGTGTTTGGATTTACTGAAGAGTAAGGAAAACATTTAGCCAAGGATGTGCCACTACTGAGTGATTTATAAGACCTGTAACCATGCTTGTGCTTTCATCTGACTAATGCCTCTGGGGGAAATTTATTGTGCCATATGCAGCTGGCTAAAACTAGAATTGGGTTCATGCAAGGACAAAGAACCAGACAATATTAGATAGATATGTCTGTTGGTGATAAAGGTGAAATCAGATGGAAAGAACAGTGGGTTTTTCACCTTGTGTAATGTATTGTATTAAGTATAATGTAGTCAATGATGTGTGACTTCAATACATTAATCATTTGATTAAACTTCTAAAGCTTATCAACCAGCTGTTGAATCATCATTATGTTGCTGAATAGGCAATTTCTTCAAGTTCTCATTTTGTAACTGACATTGTATCAACAGTCTGTTTTCCAGATTTGTAAAATTCTACATTTCTTCTTTAAAAAAAAATTAAATGAATTCTTGTCAAGGTGGCAGTTGATACACAGTTTGCAAAAAAAATATTTATTAAGACAACTCAACTTTGTATTAAAAAAATGCTATAGCACACTGCACAATAGTCTGGGTGCCATCCTCCATAGTTTCCACCGGCTCCCTATGTCACGACATTAAGGGAGCTGGCAGAAAGTGTGGAGGATGTAACCCAGGCTAAAAAGTAAAATGAGCACATATATGAAGTTTGATCAATTTCAATTAAATATAAGATTAAGGTGATTTGTGACTCATATTTATCTTGGTCAATAAATAAGCCAAAAGTGAAACATCTACATCCTGATTCAGTACATGTACCTTCAAAGTCGAAGACAAGGAAGGTTATCGAAGGGCAAATGCATTTTCAGCACAATTTGTCCCAGTATGCATCCAGCCAGCCAAGGGTCAACCAAGTCTGAGCTCTGCATGCAAAATAATAATCATGTATTGCAGTCACCTCCGAGACCTGTCATTTGCACGATAAAGCTGACAAATCAATTACTGTTAGCCTGGATGCCAGACCCATAACATGCTAGGCACAGTTAGCCATCAGGGCCTAACAGAGGGGAACCGTGGTATAACTGGGGGCATGTGGGTCCTAGAGTCAAGGAACTGGTCCTGGAAACTTGTCTGGCACCCAGGCTACTGTTAGCAGACATATAATGTACATGTACATACTGAATCAGAAAACTGGCATATTTTGTAAAGTAACCAATCTCAAAACCATTGTACAGTTGTCATAGCATAGCTCACTCTATTGCGATTCTGGCACGACATGATGATGATGATGAGCTCCCTCTGTTTAATGGTTATAGAACTGTAATAACTCATGGAGGAAATGAAACTGGTCCAAATGACCTGTCCAAATGTACAATATCCATAGAAAAAGAGTCAAACTTCAACATAATACTAATAGTCGTGGATCACTTTATACTTAATTATAGCACACAGATCTGTACATCCTGGCCATGGATCATACTACATTTGTACATGTAGATCAGTCTTGAAACAGGCTCCTGATCAGGCATCTGATTTTACTCACAAGCAAGCCTTTCATCCCTGCTGTAATAATACGTTTTCTGTGCTGACCCACTTCATTTAACTCACTGTAGGTTGATGACAAGGCTGAAGGTGTGGTCTGGTCAGGGGCCAGCACTCGGGTCATCCCGGTGTATTAGAAGGGTCATGCTTCTCGATTTTTCATTAAGGATCTTTCTATTAGGCTTTTTATCGACAGACGCTGGTTAGTGGTGGAAGCAATGGACCTGGGATGGGCGAGGGGTCCTGAATATTGATCGTCGTTAACGTTAGCGGTGCCCTGGGGTTACCATCAATTCTGCAGGACTTAATGAAACACCTGATGGAAGGCGTCCAAAAAGAAAATCGCGAGGAAACGATTAAATTAAAGTTAGAGTCGTTCCTGCTTGTCAACTTTTTTGGTCCTCAGGAGAGACTTTAAGATAGACTCATATAGTACATATTCATGTACATGCAGCCTCATTGCTTGCAGTTACTAGATTAGAAAATGGTTTCACAACATTTCACAACATCAAATAGACTATTCAATTTTCTTCCCAAGGAAATGTCCTGTCTACAAATGTATATGAACATAATACTGAATCATACCATTACAAGTATGTATAGTTTTGGCTTTTCTCCAGCTACAGTAGTAGGACTACATTGTATAGCACCTGATGGTGGAACTAATATAGCAATCTGGCAGTATAAAGCACACTTATCTTCACACAGTAGGACTGAAATCAGAGAAAGGCAGGTGTGATATCCAATATATATTGGATGTACGTCGTACATATTGATTACCTGGATGCCCGGCGGGTGCTCACAGATTCTCTTCATGATTGCTCTGGTGCGAAGCTGGCTTTTCCAATACCAGGCCTCGAAACTCTCTGACTCTAAACTATCTCTCAAAAGTCTCATATAATTTTCATAAGGACAAAGTTCTGCTAAGACTTACCAATTGCCTAAAAGAGTATGACTACATTGAGATGTACTGTACATACTTGTACAATGTTCTTGTAGCTATACAGAAAATTTTTCATTGCAATAACACTAAACATAGACATTTCTTTCTCTGATATATTTATAGAAGATAAATGGAGCAGAGGATGAGTAGAAATAAAAACATATGTTCTCAGAAATATCTGCTGACTTAAGCATCTTGTCTATAGATAGTGGTGATGATAATTGTGTTAATTGTAACACAGATCAGTCTTAGTGTGGCACATTGTTAATTAAATCTCTTGGAACCTATAGCCTATAGGTATTCATTACTGCAAATGGCTAATGGTGTATTACCTGTGTTGTCTGATTTATCATACTTCAATGGAATGAGGAATCAGTTAATCAAGAATCAATAACTTGACACCTACACTTAATTATCACCTTCTTTGTTATTACCTTTGTCCTAGTGTGGACAGTCATCCTGTCAATCTCAAATGGCATGATTGACTGAAGGGAAATTTTCAATTGATCGAATACACATGCACTGACCTACACTGTAGCAAAAAATAAAACAATCAATAAATGATCACAAAATGGCATAAAAAAACTCAAGAAAGATTCAGCTCCACTGAAAAACAAGTAAAGCCTAAGGGTACAAGAAAATAAATCATGGCAATTCAATTATAGGATAAATCATAAAAAGATGCTCATTCAGGCAATATCCTCAGATCAAAGGCAGGACTTCTGCTTTCAAAGTCATTTAAAAACATTCAAGATTAAGTTAAGGCTTCCATTCAGAAGAAAAGCCAAGTGGTACATAATCACCATACATTGATAGCCTTGAACTGTCTTTATTGATACTTTCAGTTCCTCTAAGATCCTAACAAGGTTACCCAGTAAGCCACTTTGCAGACCTACTTGGGTTACGATCCTAATGTAAAGAAATAGGTTATATGTATCCCTCTGTAACGGATGTTTACGCCAGAGGAATACGGTATTGACAAACCGTCACATGCTAACAGATGGGAACTTGGCAGGGTATCGCAAAAACACAGGAGTCAATTGGCATTCCCATCAGACTACCCCTCCTACTCATTGGAACCGCACTTTTGTTGTCAACAGATCACAGCATGATAATAATCAGGTCTGGGAAACCAAAGTGAGAAAACCTATGCACGGGTTTTCGATCTCTGTACGTGAACTGAGTAGAAAAAACTTTCCGAAGTTTGTGTGGAGAAGGTCAAGGTAATATATATATAATATACCATGTACATGTACATTGAGTCAAGAGACATCTCAAAGGTACTTTCCTAAAAGTACAAGTCACGGTGACTTCCATTCTGATATTGGAAATATCAATACCACCCTCTTAATGTCATGTTTTGTATTCAATGCGTACGTCTTTTCCAAGGTAACCACTATGCAGGACACACCTTAGGAAGGGTCAGTAATCCAGGCTAAAAGGACAAACTGCCACCCACGAGATAATTGGCAGTGTCTGTGTGGCATTTGACGTCCTTGTTTCTCCCCAGTGATGGAATGTCCTTTGATGAAGCGTGATATTGGAAACCAGCCCTGCAAAGTGGCAAATGCCACAAGATGCATAATTGACATGGAGAACAGAACAGAGAGATGCACTGTTGACGATTCCAGACACCAATCATGACCCCTCGATAAAATAAACAGGCACTGATGATGCACCGTGTTCTGCAGCTCAGAGTTCTTGAAACTAGACTCTAGACTAGATCCTTCAGTCCTTGGTCTCTGTGTCTTCTCTGCGAGCAGCCTAAGCCCTCAGAGTTTCTTGACAGTTCTTAAGTTTCCTCTTCCACTGTTTTTGAGGTCTGTCTTCAGGAAAAAACAATCACACTAACAATAGTAACATTTTTGTCCTAAAATTTAATCTTCTTTAAGGCTTCACTGCTAAATAACTTAGGCATAGTAACCATGAATGTACAAATTTACAGAATAGTGTTACATAAAATTTTTCCTCGCAATATGCTTGCAAAAAACTATGATGAGAGTTGAAAATGTATACTGCAATCAATAATAATAAGTGTTTTCCTTTACATTAGCAATTAAAAATCCAGGGCACCACGTTACCCCAGGCCAACTCTATTTGTGTATTGATTTCACAGTACAGTTGGTGTCCCTTTCTCCATCTCTCTATAGATGTAATCCATTCTTCTATCTAGGGATGTCCTCCTTTCCAGGTGTTCTTCCCTCAGGTGACATACAATAATCCTAATGCTGGCTGCCTCAATGCACAATGTGTTGTCAATATCGGGTTCCATTCAGATCAAACTCACCTTCATTGTATCGTGCACCATAATTTGGCTGTCATGCAGCCTAACTGTATCATTTGCATACTTTAAATCACATCTGCATGTATCAGAATACGCCAGAGGCATTCCTTCACATACAGAACAGACTGAGCAGAACAAGGTGCATGAATTATACATGTCCTGTGTGTAGCTAAAGAGGAAATGCCGTGCAATGCCTGGGCAAGCCTGCAGTTTGCCGAAACAAAGATTAAATGGCTATTCATCTTTAAGAGTTTCCTGCTAGCCATTTCCACAAGGGAGATACCACTGACGTAGTTATGACGGCAAAGGAATAATAATATATCCACAGCACCTAGTGATGATATGAAAAGTTTCAATTGTAAAAGAGCAGCTATCACAAGTAGTCTATTTCCTTGGGAGGTTACACATTCCAAGAAATCCAATATATGTGTAAGCGAGTAGGTTTTTATCATCACACCATTTTTATCAAAAATTGTGTGGGATTTTTATTATAATTTAGATACTTCAAACAACACTTATGCAGATATGAAGGTGTGACAAGTAATCCAAGCTGCTGCCACGTGCCTGCAAAGCTTGAGAATTGTGCCTAAAGGCAGATATACCAGAGGAACAATACACTTCACAGACAATCATTTACCACAGCAACCACATTACCACCATGACAAAGATGCCCCAAAGGAAAACAGGTTTAGCAATTCAACCTCTATCACCTGGGGAAAAAGTCACCTACTTTCTGCCCTGATAACATCTCAATTGTGCCCAGCACCATTTCCATGCATCTTCCGCGGAGAAATCTGGCAATCACCGGTTTATGTGCCACAAGGTGCTCAGGGCTGCCCTAACCGCTCAGCCGTGATATCCCTGTGATGGTCTTCTCCCCTCACAAAATCATTTTTCTAATCACCTGTATTCTCCTTGCCTTCCACATTCAGAACATCCACATGCAGATGACTCATCAGTCATTGGCTCCTCAAAGGAGCTGCCCTTACCTGATATCTGATCAATGAGTTGAGGTAGCGAGATTTGTAGATTTTTTTTACCAGTAGACTTCTTTTTTCAACAGACTCAAGCCCCAGGAGAACAAACCCTGGCAGCCAAAGGCAAGTTCATAAGCCCATCGTATAGCCATCTGTGTCATTTTGAAGTCAGGCAGAATACGCACTTTGAAATTCAGATTTACTACTAGTGGGCCACACAGGAAACTGTGGCTCGTGTCAACTTTGATGATCCTACTACTGTAGTATACTGCTGCAAGTGCAAACAGGGAGTATCGCCACTGAGGGCGGTAGGACTCATCTCATTTCCATGAGCCGCAAATCCTCTAGGCGGCTTCCGTGACAGGCTAAGTGCCCCACCTGTGGCACTAAATGGAGGTAAAACAGCTCAGCTTACACCAATAAAAATCAAAGAGCCCGGACTGGGCGGCCTGCTCATTTACTGCATAATTTCTCTCAGCACAATTTCTGCGTTCTTTCAAGAACGTGAGCCCGACCCTGGCCTATTACTGAGACCTAGTGCTGGGAGATGAATCACCTTTGGTCTCCCGTAATGATTCCTGATTAGGGCATGCCTCAGAGTACTGTACATACACACCTTGACTCGAGGGCAGCCAATTTTTAGAGCAACCTGAGTCATCAAAATGACCCCTTGCACTTCCATCATAACATTGAAGGGAGAGGCCACACAGTAAATCACTGGCACAATTCCTACTCTGAATGGTCTTATGAACATAGCGGCACGATTGCATGCGTTTTACGACACAACTACGAGGGGCAGTGGAATTTGAGACTCCGATATTTCCGATCTGGGAGTGATAACTTCCCTATGCGGAGACAATTTCTGCCAATAACATTCTATTACCTGCTCGGGTGTCGCTGATCCCAAACTGATAATTGTCATTATCTGCAGACTGACGCTGCTGCCTTTATTGTCAGGTGGCTCAAAGGCAAGGCAAATTGTTATCACACCCAGGAATGTCCCTTTTTTTGGTGCACCAAGTTTGGGCTAGCAAACCATAAGATATCCTTGAGAAAACAACATTTTTTTAGCGTTTTTGGATGAAAGACACTCATTTTGTACACTCGTAATCATATCAGTGACACAGGTGAACAGAATACACAAACAAATTTGGTAGACATGTAAATAAATAAATAAGAATACATGTTTGCTTTATCTTTGCCTTTTCTTCAGAAAATACAAGTAATTGAATAGAAAGGTTGCTCTGTTCCACACAAAGGAGCTGGGTTTAGTTCTCTTTAGATTTGCAGCAAGGAAGAAGAACTATTATCCACACCTGGGACCTACATACCAAAGTTTCAGCAGAGCATCGACCAACAACATACAGGTGCACTGGGTCCCTACATGGGGCATACAGCACCTTTCAACCCCCGTGTGGTCGGAATGTTTGTTGAACTAGGCTGAGACACGGTCCCCAGGTTTACATAACAAGCGGGAAACAGGGCCACCCGGGGAGAACACGATTGCTTGAAGAAATCCAAAATCACCGCAGCGCACAGGAAAAAACAAAGTTTTGTGTTTCTGATCTTGTATTTCGCCCTGCCTGCCAAGTGAGTGCCTGGAGTGCTGCGTTTCTGACACACAGTACGCAGATACGACTCTAGAAAATCAACAACAATTATCGCTGAAAAGATTAGAAGCGACAAAACTTACGTAAAAATGTTGGAAATGAGGAAGGTATATAGTAGAGCTTCTGTAAAAGGAGTTAAAGAAGTTACCTCGTAGTTCACTTGCTCGAAATCGGTCTGGTAGTCGTGCGGACAGCAGGAGTAGTGGGGGTAGTGCTCGGAGCAGAAGACGGGTTGCCCCGTCTTGGGTTGCCACTCGCCCCGGTCGTGGTCTTTTACCACGATTTTCTCCGGCAAAGTCCCGTCCGAACACAGGTGATCGAGGTGAGTAAGATCTGCCGCCCAAGCCAAGTTGACTACGAGCAGAAAGGCGAGAGAAAACCTCTCCATTTTGGCGGAGAAACTTCTCTTTTTACGCAACTCTCCTCGCTACCACAAAACTGTGCTCGTCTCGTCTGCTAAAAATCGATCGTCTTTTTAAAGTCTCGCAAATGACGAGATCTCGCGTTACGCGTGATTTCAGGCCGCACATGCGTACTGCTGGTCGCACACGAATACTTCCGGTTTCTCCACAGTTGGCAATCATGTGAGTTTGGCAACATATTTTCACGCATATCATACGTTTAGACTTTATCATATGTAAGTAGCATGGATTTTTATGATAACCTAATGGTGTTGTTCCACACAGGTCGAAAGTTACCTTCAAGATAACGCTGACGTCGGATCCAAAACTGCCATACAAAGTGTAAGTGCCCCCCTCCCATAGCTAGACAACATAGTGATCTCACGTTGACACGTTATGATGCAATATTTTACGCGATCTGACCGTGGTTTTACTTTGATTTGTGTATCCTGTAGTACATCTTTTAACGTAAATGTGTTTTTATTTACAGACTCAGTGTACCAGAGGCCACACCCTTCACGGCAGTTCTAAAATTTGCAGCAGAGGAGGTGGGTAACTTATGGGGTGGGGCGGTTTCTAAAAAGTTGTCTTGAAAATAATACACAAACAGCCTGGATTATCTAGAGTAGGTCAATGTTTCTGTCCAAACCAACCAGAGGACATGCCTACAAATTCCAGATTCAGAAGTCAAACAGGCCCAGATCAACAAGAGTAAACCCAGACTAGAATAAACTCTCAGCACTCACTCACTCTCACTCAGCACTGCATGCTCCAAACTCTCAGCAGCAACAGTGAATAGTAGTTCAGTCACTGCCTTCAAGAACAAACTGGCAGTGGAATGGAAACACCACTGGAACTGTCACGACTACATCTTCTCATACTGACTGTCTATACTGTCTAAATACATGACGGTCTCATTACCCTGGGAAATGGTACCAACTGACCTGGATTCAGACGAATATCTTATACCAGGCTTCAGAGGCAGCTGAAAATACAATGTAGTAGATATTGGTCAAATAGACAGATATAGATATACACGTGTGTTTAATTTTAAAATAACAATTTCCATTTGTTTTTCAGTTTCGAGTACCACCTGACACAAGTGCCATCATTACCAATGGTAAAATATTTCATACACTTTCCCTTTTGAAGAGAGATGGTCTTTACATGTGACTCAGAGGGGGTAGATGTTGATATGATTAAATATCTGTATTTTTTCTATATGAATACATGTAGTCAGAGCTAGAATGAAGAATGTCAGTGTATTGGTAATCAAGTATTTTTTTTATTTTCCACCCACTCAGACGGCATAGGTATCAATCCAGCCCAGACTGCAGGTAAATGAAATCATCATTAGTGTGCTATAGTGGATAATTATCATTAATATTAATTAGACTGCAGAGCTTCCAACCAAGGAGGTTCAAAAAGAGATTTTTTAAAACTCCTTGTTCCAACACAGTTGCCCCTTGACAGTATAAATTTAGCACAATATAGTTAGCATTTCTCGTTTAACAAGGATTATGACGTCAAAATTTGAAAATGTACGAATCTTGTTTTTTTTTTTTTTGCCTTGCCTTGTTTTTTTCCCCTCTCACATTAGATTTGGAGTCTGTGGAGGATGTCATCCATAAAATTTACTTGCTGTGTCCTTAGCTAAACCATAGAGATATTGTTCATTGAATACTACATTTTTCTTTGCGTCAGTACCAATTAACTTGATATTTGTTCTAATTATAGGCAACGTTTTCCTAAAGCACGGCTCTGAACTGAGGATTATACCAAGAGACCGGGTTGGCTGCTGAGAAAAGAAATCATCTATCTATCCCTCTGATTTTACATGGATGTTGACATGGCTATGTGACAAAACTAGCAAATTGAAGAGACTGTGAATATGTTAGGCTCAATGTATTAAGTGTCTGTCAATTTGCACAATGAAGATACATGAAGCAATCTGTAGTATCTACCACCGAAGGATATTTATTTCCCTTACTCTTGTCTGTTGTAGTCCCCATTATTTCCTCCGTAATATAAAGGTGCAGTGGTGAAAACACAGTCCAATATTTTATCTGTGTTTTAAATCATGCAGCATGAGTTATTATATCACTTGGATATTCCAGTGCATTGTCTCAAATGTATGTAATGTTTGAGGCACTTACCATTTAAATTGGGACAGGATTTTGCCTAAATATATCTAACAAAGTTGTTAAGATCTACATGTAGGTAGAGAATTCGTCCTTCTCATATTCCTATATTATGGAAACAAGAAGTTAATTTAGAGATACTGTAATGTGACATTGCTGATATTGACATATGTTACGGTTAAAAATGTTTGAGGCAAAAGTGCACCATGTTGTACAAAATGTAGGGTACATGAATTAAACATGAAATGACACATACTTGACATGGCATGATTTCATGCTTGAGATGGCTTTATATGTGACAAAACCTTTAAGTGGGCTAGTGAAGCATTGACAAGACATGATAATCTAATTACATGAGACAGATGCACACATGATGGAATAGTTCCAGTCCTCTTCACACCACTGACAGGACATGCATATTACATGTTCCTGTGATGTGTTTCTTTTGCGCCGCCACATGCAGATTTTTTATGCCTTGGAAAAATGTGTTTTTGATTTCATTCCTGAAATTGGGATTGTGAAAGAGGAGTAGCTGTGTTCACCTAATAGTATGTTGAGTATGGGAAAATATAATAGTTTACAGTTTTATTCAGAAAATCAGCATTGCAGCATAATGGTATGTTTTCCTAAATTTGTGAAACAAATAAATCACACCAAGGAGTTTAATAGATAAAAATTGAAACAACAAGAAATACGTAGATTTCATACTACCAGTCTAGTCATCACATCAATTTGGTCTAGTTCACATTTGCTGATAATCATGGTTGTAATGGAAAGTCCCATGTCGCATACAGATAACATGCTCGCATGTCGGAGTCAGAACGTAATGTCAGTTTCAATCCATCAGTCATGTTATGTCCATTACTCCATGGACGCTGTTCATGAATACAGGTTTCTGTAATTTGATTGGTTTCATATTTTATCATAACATATTCATTAGATATCCATAATGTTACAGATTACATAAAATGTCAAGGTGTCTACTATAATTTGTGGTACATTAGAAGTTCATTTACCTTTCCATGGAAAGGTTAAAATCAAAAAGTTACAACACCCAATTGAAATAAGGCTTTCTCTTCCTGGCAAGAATTGCTAGATGAAAGTCAAACACTCTTGTGCCCACTGACATTAAAGGTATTGTACATACAGCAACCTCAACACTGCTATGATTATTATTATTGGAGAACGGGGTCTTTTACAGCCCTATAAAAAAACTGTAGGGCAGTACTGGGTTTAGTGTTACCATCTTGCATGCGTTGTGTGGCCAAAGGTCTAATGAAACAGATGAGCACAGTCCTATACACCATACAATGTGGGATGGACGTTAACTTAATAAAACATGTAGGTGTGCATATGATTTAGCTTGTTAGGAACACCATAAAGACGGATCTGTCAATACAGTTATGCATGCCTCAATGCATCTTCCATGTCCATTTATAAGTTCTTATTGCCAAGCAGAATGGAGTGATGCCGATGCTGTTATCACACCCAAAATGACGATTAGAGGAACAAATTGTCCCGGTGGGTTTGGGTGATGCCTGTGACGGATGGAGTTTTGAAAACTCCTGTCATGAGGAAATGATGAGCCTGATATGAAGAAATCCCACTTGGAGCATTTCTGAATTTCATCAATAATATTCACAGCAGGAGTGGAGATGGGGGAAAGATGAAAACATCACTAAATGGGGAAGATGGAGGAAAGTTTTTTATTGTGAATTTTAAAGGCGCATACATACTTTTGTTAAATCACAAAGAACAACATTTTTAATGTTACAGTGACATTTGCAGAGTAAAGAGACTCTTTTTACACAACCAACTCTTTTATTCAGCCAACATATCGGTGACCATCTAGTCACCTTCCTCAGGGCAATTCTGACTGGTTCTGCCTGAGATTCTTGCCCTGATGAGGAAGATGACAGATGGTCACTGAAATGTCAGCTGAATAAAAGACTTGGTTGTGTAAAAAGAGTTTCTTTACTCAGTGACTTACCAACCTGATGAAACTTCACAGCGCTGTTTGCATTTTACTAGCGTACTTGTGATTTACAACTCGTCCAGTATCTTTATGACTAAGATACTGATATGCGTTTCCCAAAGGCCAGAGAGGTGATAAGTATCCTCTCACTCCCAGGATACTTGTTGGCTGACGTTGCGGCGTGAAATCTCTATATACAATCTATATAGCCCTTAAGTCATGGAAGATATTGCATTCTTGTTGTGCTTATCTGTAATTATAAGATGTATTTGCTCAGGGATGAGCTTGGCCATGTGCTCACCTATGTGTACAAATGTATATAACATTATGTGGGGTGTTTTATCACTAATCTACTTTAGAATTAACTTTCTGCACTAATGGTGATGCAGTAAATTGTCTCAAGCTCTATTGACAGGTGGCTTTTATAGGGTAGCATAATGATTGATTGATCATTGCAATACCTATGTTAACACTTGAAGAACATTATAATGTATACCTTTTAATGCACTGCTGTAATTTTTTTGTTGCATATACAGTGTAACATTACAGTGTTGTAGACAAAATCCAGATTAATTTAAACTCAAGGTTTGCATTAGATTTTCAGAGTTTGAGGGAAACATTTAACAATTCACCTCCTACATCTTAGTATCCATATTTCTGTGAGTAGAATTTTCAGGTCACTATATAGAAGGGACAGAAAATTTTCCCATTCATCCACTTATCTGGGGAAACTCTAAGAGAATTGAAACAAGTCAATTTGCCAGTGGGGAATGGCATGCTCATTTGCATGTACGTACTGCACATGCATACTGATATTCTGGGGCCGTCCGTAACCTTCAGCTCCGATGAACAGCGAGATTTACATGTACCGCTTCTAAAAGCACTGCCATAGTTTAACCTGACCAGTTAGATGTGCAGTAAACCTGCCGTGCTTAATCTCAATTGTACAGGAGAACATCTGGCTTTAAGGGGCGCGTTACACGGATCCTGCCCCTTGTAAAACTGCTTAAGTGTGGCTGAAATACTGCACAGGTTATCGCATTAGCTCAGCCCCACCATTACGAGTGTAACACCTTTGTTGCCAGAGAGTCTAGGCAGGTGGGGCCGGCGCTTCAGCGTTAATCCTTCCCAACTTTGCTCGGCAATGACCTCGTTAATCATCGCTAGCGCCGGCTGCGTCCTTCGCCAAATGTTGCCCTCTTGAAGGACGTACAACTACAATCAGTTTGGGCAACGATTTTTTTTAATCACTAGGACCTTGAATGACCATGACTGTGAAGTTCCACCTTTAGTCATAATTTCATTGTCACATCGACAATTCTCTGTACTGTACACATCAGACACTTACATGTAAACTCTATCTTGTATTTATAGAATAGAGATCAATAAATTTTAATGGAAGCATCTAAATTGAGAGTACAAAGTACAGGTACAGCTGCAGGTAGGATAAAAAAAAAATTAATACCCACTGGCAAAATTAGACTATATAAAACACCACCAAGAACATCATCTGATTCACAGATTTGTGCTAGGATTCTCAGCTAGTCTGAGTGACAGATGAGATAGGATAATCCCTATAATCTTGCATCTGGAAGAGAAACTGACACTTTACAGGTATATTGTACTGATGTAGACTTATCTGGTACAGATACATGTACATGTGTTTATATCCACTAGACAGAGGTCATTGACCTCCATCCAGAGGATATATCTGCACCAGATAAGTCCAGACTCAAGGGGTTTAGACAGTCAGACACTGCTGTAAGCTTAGAGTAATCCCCACCCTCACCCGAATTGCATTAAATACATCAATAACGTACTAGGATATGATAGACTGTCACATTGAAATATAATCACGGTGAGGGAAGCAATGGTTGTGTTTACTAAAAGAAAATCTCACTATCCTTTGTTCTACATCCCAATATCCTATTAGAAGTTATTTCCAAAATTAATAAAAAGTTATCATCATTACATGATTGCAAATAAGAACTACAGGACTTGAGAGCAGTTCTATTTTTTAATGTTATTTTTGCTCCACTGATTTATTATTGCATTGCAATATTATTAAGTTAGTTCCAATAATTCAATAACCATTACATTAACACGACTACATGTAAACAAAATAATTTCATTTCTGCGTGGAAAAGATGATAGATATCGATGTTGCAGACTAAAAGCATTTATCTTCAATGCCAACACTATCTGCACAACAAAATGTCATACGCCCATCAAAGAACCAATTCTTCTAAAACAATAATCATTGATAATTATGATGATAATGAAATTACAACTGAAGATACTTAGTTCTTGACTGATGTAGTTGTAGAATTACTTATTTGTAGCACTCCATCTGATGTAGGGAGGAAAAATTCTGATATTTTCATACATCTGTTTGAATTCTACATTACAATGAGAAGTCTAAACTTAGTTAGGAAGCTACATTTAATAATCTTAGCACCAAAGAGATCTGTTAATAACATGAAAAGTACTTGAAAGAATTTCATAGTACTTCACGTTTCCATCCACATATTATGTAATGTTGTTCTCCAAAATGTTACATGATGGTTTATCTTCAAAACAAATTTTGAATCTTCCAAGTTCAAAAGTCAATTACATGTACAGTACCGTTCGCGTTATAGTTACCCTAACGGCCGTTACTAACGCGTTTTTTTTCCGTTACTTTTCCGTTACTTTTCCGTAAGTTTTCCGTAACTTTTGCGTAAGTTTTCCGTTACTTTTCCGTTACTTTTCCGTTAGACTTCTGCATTCATATGCAGGCCGCGGTAACATCACAGAATAATGGGAGGAGTACTAATTTACCTCATGCGGGGCGGGAAATTACCGATACACACCGCTGGAACAGCGGAAGGAACGTTGATCTAGCCTGCATTTTACTATATTGTAACGTTTAAAACGTTTTACGATCACCGGCGCAATTCAATTTGATAGACATTTTCTTTTGTCACTGTTGCCCAGGCAAGCGTTTCTATAGTTTGTCAACTTTGTTTTGCTGTTTTTCTCTGTTAACTTATTTTACCACCGAATAAGCAAACCTACAGTAGATGATCTGAAGTTATAAATGCCCCGGTCCGCCGTACATAATAGGCGGCGGGCGTGAGGTAACGTTAGGGATGTGCAAAAACATCGTGGAAAATTCCTATGACACTCGAAAAAAGGCAGCATATTTACACGTGCCCACCAACATTTTTATGGCTAATTATTGACCAGTTTTGGGGAGTTTTGTTATGTCCTTGGAGTTTTGTTTAGAGTGGGACAGAAAGCCGTGCCGCCACTCCGACTCCATGCACTTCCGTGTTACATTACGTTGTATGTGACCAACAAAATTACGCCAAAGGCACCACAAATCCACATGTACATATATTTTTTTTCCCGAAAATTCTTTTGAGTACGCATTTCGTCACTAGGATGTTGCTAATTAGTCGTAGAAATAAGGTAGAAACCAGCGTAAATGTGGCTCTCTCGATATCATTTCGCGCGGGGAAGGGCGCCCCAGCATGCAACGGGCTTCGTTCTAGCCAATCACAGCGCAGGTCATCTAAGGTGAACCAATCAGAGCGTAGCTACTTGCATATTATAATGAGCATGCTGCACACAGGGAGGCAGCGGCCAGGGCGACCGGCCCTGAGTGCGCGGGAAATGTGTTTTGCAACTATATTTTTACGGGGATTTTCTGACGTTTGACGCTGACTTTGGCACGATATGATCGCACTACCATGTACACGCTACCGTAGGCGGCAAATGAGTGGTCATTTTTATATAATCGTCGAGAAATTTTGGCGTTATGCACCCGGAAGTGAGCCGATCTCAGTTTGCGTTCCCTCGATTTTTGACAGTTTCCCCCCTCAAAATAAGAAACAAAACTACCGCTATTAAATAGAACCATGTATTACAATTATCATTTCAACATGATAGATCTATTATATATTCCTTTATTAACTATGATATCATCATGGTTGTGGAAAGTCCTCAGCTGGCGAACCGAGTCCTTGCGCCGGGAGTGACGGTACATTTTACCGTGAGTATTAAAGCCGCTAGTACTAGTAAGCCGCGCGCCTTACAAAAATTATAATAATTTTTCTTTTGAGTCAAAAACCGCCGTGAATTTAAGGCATGAGTTACCGATTTATATTTCTTCTACGGCAGATATTTCTTGTTTCGTCACGTCCCATGACGTCCTGTGAGAGCGGTAGGCCGCCGCTGGTACAAAATGTACAAGACATCGTCTGCCCACTGCTACACTTTGTTGACATACATTGTATTACACAACGTAATTTTCCGCTAGAAATAACTATAGAATAGCATTAAAAGATAGCACAATTCGCTTCACACAGTCGACACATGGATGAACCACAAAGTTATTCTACGAATCACATGTCCACTTGCCTCTGGTGCTGTTATTTTTCAAGGGGCAACATCGCAACACATTAGCGGACGCCCCAGGAGGTGGCAAATTGCTATTGTCTTGTCGGCGCGCAAAACAAACATGAAATCCGACCCTATCACATTAACGCAAACGGTAACGCGTTAGAAATAATTTCTGACGATTTTCTAACCATTTTCTGACGAAAATCTAACCAAATACTGACGATTTTCTAACCATTTTCTGACGAAAAAATAACTCGTTAGTAACGGGGTACCCGGTTAACTATAACGCGAACGGTACTGTATTTCCGAAATTTAGTAATTCATTATATACCAGTAATTCAGAAAGTACTCTACCCTACCCAAGTTGGTTACATTGCATCAGAGAATATATTTCACTGTTTCATAATCATTACATTCAAAATATAATGTACCATTAAAATATTCAAAATTTCCAATTCAACAATGCATAGTGTAGAGTCTTGGACTATTCTGTCTTCAAACATTTTATTCCTGCCACTTTCACAACACTCATTATAGAAACAGTTGACTGTACTGTACAGACTACAGTTTTGATATATTTCTCACACAGCCTAAACTCTTTCCACCCAAAGCCCAGGTGTACAGAGTAGAATTGCTCTTTCCTTAAATATCAACCAATTTAACAGCGCTCAAGCGGGGAGGATTCCGCTCCATCAGAGACCTTTTCTCCCTCTGCTCACATAATTGTGCAAACTCTGCCACAGCCACGGCTGAGGTGCAGGTATGAAGAGTCAATTGATTCCTGCATCTTTCCCCCCGTGGCGGGTGATCCCAATCCCTGATGGCTCGGAGGTTGGGAGATCTCTGTGCTGTGATCAATCATCCTGTGGTGAGAGAGGAGGGAGAGAAGGATATCACAGCTCAACATCATCACAACTGCCTGATGTAACAATCGCAATCAGTATAGCACATTGGCAGAATGTACTGTGCCTGTGCAAAACTCAGGTTTTCACAGTTTTCTTTTTTGTCAATGTTGCATCGTATATCAGAATTTTACCTGTAACAGTTGCCGATGACATCTTTTCTGACACAGCATTTGTAAACTATAGGCAGAATATCATCCTTAAATATGCAAATGCAACCTTAAATGAGACAAGCGCTATGCACAATACATTATGGGTTTTGTCCAGGCGCAGTACGTTCTTATCAGTACTACTCTTACCTGGGGCATAAGCTTAGTAACTTGGTGCAAGGCACTCTACCTCCCCGGAATACAAATTTGTCGGTGCATGGTAACAAATTACTTGTGATGTGCTTAAGGTAGCAATCAAGTATGATTACAAAAGCAGGGTGGAGTGGAGAAAGTGGCCCAGTGGAGAATAATTTTTAGTGCCTAAACACAATGTATCGGTCCATAGATCATCCTCTCTCCCCGATGACCCACTTCCCTACTCCCGGTCACATTAATCATAGCGACCTTCATCCTGACCTCTAACAAAGAATTATTCCTTGTTTTCCTGATCGCGTTACTCACCCATTCATCATCATCCACCCCTTCACACAGGTCCTGGGGTAGAGGGTCTCCCTTCAACTCCAGTTTACTGTCCATGGCCCGCATCAACTAGAACAAGCAAAGGGATGTCAGGGCTCAAAATATCACAATATCTAAATGTCAACTTAACGTGGGATTCACGCGCCCCGTTGAACTTTTCAGAAGGATGGTTTATGATTTGCTAGGATGACCAATATTCATCATATACAGGGCTCAAAATACTACCTGCATATGCAGGTTAGTGCAGGCAATATTGGAGCTGTGCAGGTATTTCTGACACATGAAATCTCCAGATATCACACACACAGAGTTACAGGAACATCTCAACCCTTCCAAGATCACAGGTCAACCTGGGAGCCTGGCTGTTATTGGCCTTGGCTCTATGAGTTTTAATATGCACAAGTTATCTTACACTGCCACCTGTTGTAACAAAAGAAGCAGTGCTAACACGAAAATGAAGAT
>NW_017803379.1:3167342-3214565 GCF_001625305.1 Branchiostoma belcheri | reverse complement strand
CGTTTGAAGACAAGAAAGTTGCATGCCAACTATTCCTGGACCAAGATTTACAATTACTGCCAGCCAGCCTCCCAAATGTTTTACCATATCTGCTACAAGCCCAAACATACCGCGCTTAACAGCCCATCTGACGTGCTTGACTGTAAATACATGAAGTTTACAAGCTGTAGATAGTCACATGAATAGGAACAGCACTCTTAAAAACTCCACAATCTTGCTCCAGCGGCCCGGCAAAAAACACCTTGGGTAATAATCTGGTTGTTAAAGTTGTAGTTGTTATCTCTGTTGTCAGATATTGTCCTTGAGTTATGGATTTACAACCAGATTACATAGTCAAACTGGTGACCTCAAAGCTCCGTCTGCGTATCTGATACGATGGGATCTAATGTTATGTGTACCGGTAGGCGTAGTTAATCAAATTTATTGGGTTGGGAAAAATGCACCGAAGATAATGTAGAGTAAATAATAATATTGCTTTCAGTGCACATTGCAAACCAGAGGATATAGGAGCTGAAAACTGTAAATTTATTGACTTGTGAGAGTCATTTCTAGACTACTGCAGAAGACTCTGACTATCCACATTACGGTTGAAAGATGTAGCCTCCTGTCTTTGAACAAGTCCATAAAAGACATTTAAATAGATGCCAAATGGTTTCAACTCTAGAATCTCTGACATTCCCAAGACATTCCCAACCTGTTGTAATGCACTTCCGTGCTGGTAGCTGGCTAAATCTGGACTGGAAATGGAAGCCAGGGCTCAATTTATCCCTAGGAAGGACTCAATAAAAAGAAATCCTTCAATTTGCCACAAAGGCTGCTTGAGATGTAATGCCTGTAATTGACACATTTTAAGGCTGTGAGTGATGTTTAATGCTGCTGACTTGAAAATTGCAGCTGTGAAAAGTCAAGGTTACAGACAAGGTAAAAAACGAAAATACAGTAACCAGTTCAAACAATTCCTGGGTGTATATCCAGAATATACAATGTACAACATAGCAGTCATCCATGCTTTGGGGACATGATTTTTCAATATTTCTGCCTTTTTAGGTAAACCTTTCAAAGGTTTGTCACCATGCAGGCCCATTTGTTTTGGAACTGCAGGTTTTTTTTTCAGAAGAGTTTTAGGTTGAGAAATTTACTATCACTATATCTATTGCCTTACATTACACTTGATTACACCACTGGGTTTGAAACTGGATATGTGCAGGCCCTAACGTCACCAGCAGTAGTCAATTTGCCACAGTTCAATCCTTTGAACAATCACAATTCTATATATGATTCAAAATTCCATTGTGATGTTAGCGGAAACAAGTTGCTGCTGGGAGTCTGATGCACAAAACGAGCAAAGGCTAGCCCATGATCGCTCCCCAGTACACAGAAATAATGGCTGGATATACCCACACATCTCTCCTGGTATTTCACTGTGGCTGAATTACAATTGATTTAACAGTAAAGATAGATCATCTACACAGACAGGCGTCATCTGCTAACCATTGTCTGAGCCGAAAAAGAAGTATTGTCGTCAAAGTCATTAAGGCTGTTGTAAATCAGTTCTGTCCGATGTGGAACAGTTCATCATGTAGTCAGTAATGCATTCCTTTAGCAAAGGCTCATTCAAATGAGACCACTTGGCATTGGTTAAAACTACAGACTGAGACACAGAAAATGCTAACACCATATTTATCGATTGTAAATGGTTTAGATAGAGACTGCTCTCAGACAAAAATCATATTATGTGTTGCAATTTCTCTTTTATGCTATTAGTCATATTTACTCATAGGGATATGGAGGCAGCTACTAGTACTTGAACATGAAAAATAGTACTGTTAGTAGTCATTTTCTGCATAAAAACAAAATATCATAAGCTTAAAACTATGAAAATGACCACAGCTGTCAATGCTATACTCAGCACAACTGACATTTACAGTTCTCATCGTTAGGAATCAATGATCCTTCCCAAGTGACTTTTGTGGTTACTTATTACTACAGATTTCGAGACTTGATTGCTTTTCATCTTTCTCATGAGGGACGCAAAGGCAGAAAATTCCATCTCATCTCTGCTGTAAAAACCATTTCATGACAATTCCCCATTGATTTTGCACTTAAGTCATAAAGATGGGTACAAATGGCTAGATCTGTTCTTGGTTGTAAGTCTACACTTTATTCCTGCTGTAAAAGTCTACTGCCGGGTTCAACTTTTTCTGAGGACACTGAGTGTGTGTGTGTGTGTGTGTGCAAATGTGTATGTATGTGTGCTGTAACTCTCAGTCTGTATTTTTTAGCATCAAGTTTCCAGAGAACAATTCATATACAGCTACCAAGGAGACCTACCAAATTGGAATTAACATACTACAGCATTCCAACAAAATTCTCCTTCATCCATAATTCATCCTTTTCTTCATCATTCTTAACAAGTCATTCGTATCCAGGAGTTGTGTCAAACCAATCCAGCGTAAGAGCAAGATGAATTACCCGCACTAAGTCTTATGATTCATTAGGCACAATGCAGCATTTTTATGACAGCAATGTCGCTTTCATGCGCAAAGGAACACAGCGATTGCTCCTCTGACAACGTCGTGCATGTTGTGATAAATGAGGCAAATGTCAGCTGTCAGATTTACTACCTGCCTCTGTTCGATTACACACATATTGCGGCAATATTCTCCGTTCAGGTGCAGGCTTCAACCTCTCATGGGCTTAGTTAAGGATGGAAATTGCAGGTATTTTGAGATTCATTCACCCCAAGCAAATACTAGGAGGTGAATGTTATTATACTGTTGGTTTGAAAACAATAGTTAGATGATAGATGAGGAGCATGGGAGCCTTATCTGTAAGTTCCAGCTTGAAATCTAAAGCAATATGGGGTAGATTTTTTTGCAAAGATGATTATGCACATATACTGGAGGTGAAGATCATATCATTTTGGCTACACAAATATCAAATTTATGAGGCAATTAAATTTCTTCAAAATCTGTAAAATCTATATATCACAAGTAGGCTATACTCTTGTTTTGTCAAAATTGTACTCATAATCTGCTTAAGGAAAACGAGAAGAACTCATAAAATCTTGATAAAATATGCCATAAGCTTGCTATTGATTCACCATGACTGTCTGTGTGCCGAGTAAATACATAGCTGCATAGAAGTATGATGTTTTGGGCAACTCTGGTTTGGGGGTGTATTGGAAACGATGGGATAACATCAGAGAATTGACCAGCATGACACTCACTAAGTGCAACACTATGTCCCATAGAAAGCCAAGAAGGGTGGGGAAGACTGATTGAGATGACCACCTGTGCATGTGTTGTGCAATGTAAACCAGTCAGATTTGCCCTGAGGAAGGTGAAAGATGGTCTCCGAAACCTTGGCTGAATAAACATCTTGGTTGTGTAAAAAGAGTCTCTTTATTCAGTGACGTACCAACCTGATGAAACTATTCACAGATGGGAGTGTGATTTCTTCTTGTTTTGTATTGTACCTAGTACACGGTTTATTGTACCTACATGGTTTCATGTCTGCAGGCTGTAGACTGATGGTCCTCTGTACTTTGTTTCCTCCCTCCAACCACTCCTGGGCTGTCATGGCAGGCTCCCAGCATGCTCTAGTGTCAGGGAACAGGTCATCTTGGAAGAACTCCATCTGAAAAATAGTTTGCCATGTACATAATATTCACTAAATCTACAAAATTGATTATTGAGCAAAATCGTGGATTATCTACATTATAGAGTAGAGTGGACTCATTCATTCCTCAAGCTAACCAACATCTTTCAAACCCCAGTCGTTCCTTGGTAAAACCTTTAGGTAGTTCCCGTTTAGAACTTTATTCAGCCTGTTCCATGGCTTATCTACATTGGCCCTCCAAAGTACAACTAATAATCAACTGTATTTTTTCCTCCAACATCTGCATCTGTATCATGCAGAGCTGATATAACTGCCCTTTGGCATAACACACCAGCTTTATGAAAATCACACACCACAAAGACAGGAACTACATGTAAATCCTACCTTGATTCTCGGCACGGTAAATGATAACGGCTCCAGAGTGGTTTTGTTCAGCTTGAAGCCCTGAGCAAACTCCACATCCTTGACATTACACACCTTCTTAGGTAAGTAAGATACTCCCTGTGAGGAGAGACATGGAATATAGATGTCCAAGGCACAAACATTAGCTGTGACTCCTGTGTACAAATGTACTGAAGAATGTATGTAATGATGTAAGGTGGCTTGAGGAATGTGTATTTCTACAAGGTGTGACAGGAGGACTTTTTAATGGCTCGCTAACGCTGAGCTGGGATTTGAACATACAATGTATTTGAGGGAGGGAAAGTCAATAATGCATCTCTGCCTCTAAATTGGGTATAAAGCAGATGCAGCTGCTACTGGCAGATTTCGTATTCCAGAGGAAACAAGCCAATGTAATGTACATTCTCTGTCAAAAAGTATTATTTATTTATGATTTGAGTATTAAGCATAAATGCAGCTGCTTGCTACTCTGGCCTTCCTTGCATCTGTGACTTCAGAATAACTTTCGACAAATACATAAACGTGATAAGTAACACAGAAAGCAAAACTGTTACTGTATGTAAAAGCTTATAGGAAATAACGTCATACATTGCATCATAAACTTAGATGGAATATTAAAATAGAATAACTCGTGGGCCCATATGATGTAATGGTGATAGATTGCAGAGAATATGACGAAGAATGATTGGAAGTACTAGGTAAAATGTACATTCAATTCCATTATGATAAAGGTTTTTATTGTCCAAACAGTACCCGTGCAGTCGCAGCCTTTGACGGCTGAATTGATGCAGGGCATCACATAATAATCCATACAAATCACAACAAACAAGTAATACACATGATAACACATATATTTTCTCCACAATTTTTGTGGAACTGTCGCAAGGGTCTGTGCGGCTGCCATTCGGCGCCACAAGGTGACCTCAATACGGCTTTCCCCAACCGAAGTTAGGTACCCATTCACACCTGGGTGGAGTGAGGAAAGTCGTGTAAAGTGCCTTTCCCAAGGGCACAACGTCGGGGCGCATGTTCAGACATGTCCCGGGTATGACTCGGGTTCGAACCCGGGTCTCCCGGTTCACAGTCGAATGATCTACCACTACGCCACCCGACGCCACTACTACACATATGTTCAAAATCTATCACTTTATTTGCTTGTGGAGTCATTTTTAAACTTCAAAGTTACAACCATTGCATCAAAGTAATCTACTGACTGAGGGTGGTTTTTACAATCATTACTTGAATTACAATCACACTATTACCTGATGTGGTGAGCTGAATGCTGTAGTTGCCAGCTCTATGAGGTAGGGCTTCTCTGTGCTGACTTCATACGAGAAAATTTGACTGTCTCCCTAAAATATCAGTGGAAAATAGAATGAAAAGGATCTGTTTGAAGTCAGCAATTTTTGACATTTCAATAATTATTAATATCTTCTCTGGCAAACTTCCAAAACAACATAAGTCTGTATCATCATTGCTGAAAACAAATCTAAAACTTAGAACAATAAAATGTAACTACAATCCATCACATCCTGCCCTTCACTTTCAACATACATGTACCTGTTCAACAATACTCGGGAAGGTACAAGAGAGCCCCCTACCTTTCCAGTAAGGAACAGCACCCTGCTGTCCTCATCATAGTAAGGCACAAGGATTGTGGTAGATTCGTCAATGCCTACAGTGGTTAGGGGTGCAGATAGGTCCTCTGCATTGAATACAAAAACAGTCCGCGTGCTTGACCTGAAAGTACATATTGCTTTGTATAAATTTCATCATTTTCATCTAGTCATTGCTTCAATCTGGTTTATAATTTTCTACTTCAAGGCAAGTGTTTTAAGACAAATACAAGATGTTTACAATGCATAACCCACCGGAAAACTGTATACTGGAGAGGAACTTTTATACATGTACATATTTCTTGCCTCATGATGATGTCAATGTTGAATGCCCGCACTACATGTATACTCCAAAGTATCAGAATTACTTTGTTGTCTTTCACTAAGATGATGAATGTTCAAGAAAATGACTGACTTGCTGAACCCGGTAACTGCCAGGCACTTCCCGTCACATGCCCACACCACCCTGGCTCCTCTGGCACCCACTGGGCCATCTCCCTCCTGTGGAAAAGGGTTAAACATGTGAAAAAAGGTTTATTAGGCTTTTAGGGTTAAGTACGGCTTGCTCTATCTACTTGTAATGTGCATATGACATGTTTGAATTGAGGAGGATGTCTAAAAAACATATTTACAAATTGAAGGTTGTAGCTTTCAACTCAATATACGTGTATATCTATAAATCAACTGCCAAAACCACCTCCATGTCTCTATCAACCATTGCCACTCTGGACTCAAACATACAAATTACAATGAGGCACTGCCCAAAACAATACTTCTGTCCCATAATAAGTAATAAATCTCTTCCTCACGAAATTCTCACCAGAAATTTAAGCAAACTGCAATGCAGATGCTCTACCCTGAAGTGAAATATATTACAGCCTCACCCTGAGTGGCCTGGTGCTGTCCCGTGGGTTATATATCCTGATGCTTCCATCCTTACAGACTGTGGCCAGGTACTGTCCATCAGGACTCCAGGCTAGGCTGAAGATCTGTAGAAAGATTAAAGTAATACATAAAGGTAGTCCCATAGTCTTCTAGGCCATAGGGGCAGGGGTTGTTGATCCACTATGTTGGAAGGTGGAGCCCATCCCTCTCCTTCTACCCCTTTACCTCCCCGACTGAAGTCAGGTACCTATTTTATACCTGGGTGGAATGAGGAAAGTTGTGTAAAGTGCCTTTCCCAAGAACACGTCAAAAATGCCTGGGATCGAAATTTGTGATTTCTTGATCTCCTGTCTGCTAGCGTAGCAACTCGGCCATTTGACGGCACTGTATATTATTCAAAGAACTTATTTTGTACATTTTTTTTAATGTGTTTTAAGTGCTCTAGACACATTTTGAAGCAAAGCTGGACCCTATAGACAAAGCGTCTTTAACTAACTCCTGAGAATGCCTGGAAATACATCTGACCTGGTCTGTGTGTCCTCTGAGTTTGAAGACCTGTTGTTCTGCCGACAAGTCCCACACTCTGACTGACATGTCGAATGAGGCAGACGCCATGATGTCACTCGCTGTGGGGTGGAACTTCATACAGTAGATTTTCTCCTCATGACCTAGAAAATGATAGTGAGAATATATCATACAAACCAGAAAAGCTATAATTTCCAATTGATCAAAGAATCATTAACAACTACAGAACTTTCAGCACCCCCGACAGTTCTCCTGTAAACACTTGATAGTTCAGTCTGGAATGCGGGTAACCACAACTAAATCTGCCAAATAAAGCATTTCTAAGTGCCCAATATGCCATATACAGATGGTTTCATGAAGATTTAAGACATGTTACTTTCTTGCCTCTTCCTTCTTCTTAACTTAGCAAGGTTGTTTGATTTCTGTCTTACCTCGAAGGCTAAGCTCAGGCTCTGTCAGTGTCTCAGTCAAACCACCTTCTGGGATGTTCCAAATGTTGATTGTGGCATCAGCAGCTATATATAAAGGAAGAAAAAAGCTCCAATTAGATAACAGAAGGAAACCAAGGTTTCCATAGGAATGATAACACCCTGGCACTATGATGATGATGATGATGATGATGATGCAAAACCCACCGACAGCCAGTCTGTGTGTGTTGAAGGGGTCCCAGCAGAAGTCCATGACAGTGGTGCCATTCTGTACTGTAGGTACTCCTGTGTCTGGTAACCTGCCTGGCTGGGACACCTGTGCACAGAGACAGCAGTACAGTTATTGAAAGAGATTGAACCTTGTCTTTTTGTCTTTGAAAGGAAAGTGATCTCGATTCAGTTAAGTTTACTCCCACAGGTCATGACAAAGTAGACAGTTTATGTACATCATTTAAAGGTTCATCATCCCGGGAAAATTCCAAGCTCTTTTCCACGAGCACAATGACCACGGCTTAATGTTCCATTCTAAGGACTGCAACCCTTTCCAGTAGCATGCATTCCAGGTGAGTGACAACAGCTACAGCTGTTCCCTTACCTCAAATATAGCGATCTGTCCACCAGTGACGGACAGCGGCACGGCTACCCTGTCTGGGTTGGCATGGAAACCGTCGCACTCCCCGTACAGGGACACGTTCAGGCTCCTGATGTTGACGATGTGGGTGGACTTGTGTAGCGTGGTGCACTTCAGATGGCGGAACTTGGACGTGGGGAGGCCTGCAGAGATGAAGTGAAATGAAGACTTACAATTGTATGTGCTACCTATTAGCATGAAAGTTCATCTAAGTTGGTAAAATATGACAGGTGGGTGTGATCAACTTCTGACAAACATATGTATGTGATAATATAAAGTGATAGTACATATCATATAGAAAGGTAAGTGTCGCATGTTTTTATTCACCTGCGAGGAACATGCTCTTCCTGTTGGCCCCTTTCTGACTAGCTGAGTCCTCGGTTGGTGACTCTTTTGTAGCCGTGTCCTCGCTGGGAACATTGGCAGTTGCCTCACTGTTGGACGCTTTAGGTGCAGGAGCAGGTGTGGCAGCTGGTTTAGGCACCTGTACAGATGGTTTAGGCACCTGGACAGCTGCTGGCTGTGGCTTGCTATCTTCCTGTGATGACAAACACTTTTGAATAAAAGGTCAAAACTGGTAAATTGTTTTGTCTCAGCCATCATACTGCTGACGTCTAATCAACAACAGCAATAGTTTCAGTACCAAAGAAAATAAAACAACTTTTTTCTTTGCATGCACACCTGGGTTTTGAGGTGACCAGAGGATATCCCCCATTAATCAAATCAACATGACATTATTTGAGCACAACACCAGTCCTAGCTCTTCTACTCCTTTATATCTGCTAACCCCATCACTAGGATTACATGCAAAGAAATATCTTCACAGTCCCTTTACCTTCACAGATTCCACAGGTGTGCTAGTCACAGGTTCCACCTCCTGGGTAGATGGCTTGGGTTGTACCATAGGTTTACTGGGAGGGGGGGCACTTGCTGCTTGGGGAGGAGGACCTCCACCACTCTGCTTTACAGGTGCTGTGGGCCTTTTCTTTGGATCCAGTGAGATTTTTGTCACCTTTCCAACAGACAAAAACACGACTCATGTGAATAAGATCTTTGGAGTAATACTCCAGTACTCCAATACTCCAATATTACATAACTCTAGTTAAAATTTTCAAAGTAAATATCTTGGTAACATGAAGGTTGATAACTCGACCTCATATCAAAAAGAGCAGTTTTCAAAATCACGACAGATGCCAGAGCTTCAAACACTTTAAACACTGTAGTTCTTTTTTTGGTGCCTCATTAATTCAGCACTTCTACAAATATTCTTCAAATGGAAACATCATATGATTATGCAGTCAATTTTTAGACAGTGACCTTTCCTTACCAGGTTATTGCCACCATCCATCCACTCCTGTGCTGTCATGGCAGGCTGTCCTGATGCTGTATCAGGGTACAGGTCTTCATGGAAATCACGATATGACTGAAACACACACATATTGATAACCCTTGTGCTTTGGGTTTTTGTATTGTATGATCATAGGGAAATATCTGATTGAATTACATCATAGGATGGATGCTACTAATACAATTGTATGACATAACTTACTCTGGTATGACACCACAGTTTTTAGTTTCATACCATGATTTATGCAGTATCCATTCCTGGCAACCTCGTACCACTTCCTACCTGTGACCAGGGCATGCCTGTCAGTCAACTGAAACAAAATCTCCGCCCAATCAAGATCACTTCCAATCCTAGTTACTCAGGAAAAGATATGCAAAACTCATTTTAAACTGGTACCACCCAAAACTATACTTCACCCAGCTGGGGTTATCTGGCATATACTACTGAACCTGAGACTAAGATGTCATTTTGCAGACTCTCACAGTTGCAGACTGACTCTCACCTTCCTGGGCACGATGTAAGGCAGCGGGATGATGGCCTGATGCACCAGCAGTAACACACGATTCACCTCTCCTGTCATCACATCCATCGCTCGCTTGGGTACCATGGCAACACCCTTCACCTGTTCCGAACTCATATGGGGCTGGCCTAAAAATTATAACACATGATTAGGCCACACTGTCTTGAATATATGGATGACATCTGCACACAGATGAATTTTCACCCAATCCTCCGAACATAAATATGAATAAAATAGATGAATAAAACAAGGATTTATAAGTCTTACATTCTGTGAGGTACGGATGCTTGGAGGTGACTTCAAAGTATCTAACAGCAGAATCTCCCTGTGGAAACAAATTGACATACACATGTAAGCGACAACACTGGAACAAAAGCATTCTGTTATCAAAAGCAGGACAACTTGGAAGCCTAGGACATTTCAAGAGCATCCTGGACAAAAGCAACCTGGCAGTGACAAAGGAATGGTGTTTTTAGATTCAATGGCATGATTGCAGTGTACCTTTCCAGCCAGGAACAGCATGCCTGTGTCTGCATCATACAGTGGCATGATGGGACTGAAAGAGACAAACAATGGACAAAATCATAGACATTCAATTACACACAGAGCACATCATCAAGCCAGTAATATTATGCAACACATTTCAACACTAAACATCTAAAAATTATTGTAGACTTTGCTTTGTCATTGCTGTTATATATAGATATATCACTGTAAATAAAAAGTTGCTTTAACCACTCTTGGGTCCTTGCCTCATACCCTAATTGATAGTATCTGTTAGCTTTTCCAAGCACATTTGTACAGATTTTTAAAAACATACCCAACATCAAAAAGTATGTTGGTCCCTAAGAATTTTCATGTTGTGCTTTATGAAAACATAAATTTCAATGTATGTACTGATATGTCATTAATGAATCATTTTCTACAAGTTACCACTAAAAAAATACAAAGTGTACAGCAGCCAAGACAAAGCCTAATAGGCCCAAAGCACAAGATGTCCACACTAAACTAGATCTAGACAGGCATGACGACACAGGCAGTGGAGAATGACATGTACCCAGTGTTGGAATCCAGGGCTTCGGTGGCCAGAGTCTGGCCCATGTTGCGAGGGTCCCACACAATGTACTGACGCTCACGCATCTAATAAAGGGTGCAGGTAAGAAAGGACATACAATGTGCATGGACAATGACTGCCAGTCAAGCCATGCAAGCTACAACAGACAGATACATATCAAGTCAAAGTATTCAATAGTAGACTAAATTTCATACTAGATCTAGGCACAACATGCCTTCTAACACTAAAACAATGTAGCATGCAGAACCTCTAAAGAACCACTAATGGAAAAAAACAACATGACAGCAAAGAAGCAAGTCATAAAATAAGCAGAAAAGGAAAGAAAAAGTGACAAATCTAGCTCCTACAAAACACAGTCAAGTTCTTTCTAGCAGAGGTACAAATACATAGGAAACACAGGCCTACATGTCGTATGCTGGAAATATTTTGAAAAGCAGTCATTATCATTATAAAAGGGTATAATATCATTGTGTTTTGTGTGTATCCAACATTACTCTATTGCAGAAACCTACATGCAATAAACAATTGTACTCATGCCTGAAGGCCAAATGCATTTCAGGTAACAGTAACACACAAAAATGGAAAGAGGTAAAAATGTCTATCTGTAGATATCTCTTAATATCTACATTGATAGTATAGCTGGAACATTCTGCCTGCCTCAGAAGAAAGCCCCTAAGTATAAGTAAGTGAATCAGATGATGTTTGCCCTGTCCCTACCTTACTGAAGCCTACAGACAGCAGCATGTCCTTCTCTCCTAACCACAGGACCCGGGAGTCTCGCACATTCTGGTGGCCCTCTCCTGCCTGGAACATACAAGTCTCCATTGTACCATTTTACCATGTGATGATAATACCTTGGTATTGATATGTCAACTTCAAATTCTGTCGGAAGTGAGCAAATATTTGAGCTGTGATCTTACAAGAGCAATACCAGTGTAGCTGGGTAAGGCCCATATTCTGGCTGGGGGTAACAGTAATATTCTGGCCTGCTAAACATGTAACCTGCATACTGTGGCATAGTACACTTTTTTTATACTTCAGCATTCATTATTAACATTTCCCTGAATCTGTACCTGTACTGTTGAACCAGCTCTGGGATCCAGAACCCTGATCTTCTTGTCCTGTTGGGAGAAAAAAAAAGAATATTGACATCTACATACTAAAGTAAGTCTCAACATGGTGTACACAACTCACAGTACTTGCACAACATTTATAATGCACATCATTCACAATATATCTCATGAGCCGATACAAAGACTACTTCTGGAGTGAATACAGGATGGTGAGTGGGAGATATTAAGAGTTACAAACCTTGCAAGATGTTGCTAACAGGCTGCCATCTTCCTTCCATGAAAAGCTCTGTACTAAGTCACTGTGATCCTCTAGCACTGAAGTTGTCAAGGAAAAAGCATAGAAAATGTCATTTCTTATTATAAATACTTGATTCAGCTAAAACTGTTACACACTAGATGCAATAGGTTCTTCAAAATGTGTATGCCTGAAGAAACTGAGAGTAAGCATTTAAGATCAATCGGTTTTTCTGTTGTGCAACAATTTGCCAGTACATTTTCATAGTCCTGGCTGTCTGAAATCTACCATAAGCCTCCTGCTGCACTCCCACGTCCCATATCCTGACAGATCTGTCTGAGGAGAAACCCAGGATGTTCTCAGCTGTCGGGTGCCACAGCACATTCTCTACTCTCCTGTCCAGGGTAGTCAGTGTGGCTGTGGCTGAGGGAGGCTCTAGTACCGGGCCTGATGGGATTGTCCATAGCTTCACCTGGAGATCACAATCAAGGCAAGAAAAGGTACATGTAAGTAAAGGTGGTCCCATAGCCTTTTTTTAGGCTGTTGTTATCTATTGTGTCTTAAGGGCAAGGTATTGGAAGGCAGGGCCACACCCTCTTCTTCCACCGCCTTTTACCTCCCCAACCAAAGTCAGGAACCCATTTTGCACCTGGGTGGAGTGAGGAAAGTTGATCCTGCAAGTGCCTTTCCCAAGGGCATAAGATCTGGGTTCTGGGCCACTCACCCTACCATTATGCCACACAACCCCCTAATTAAGGCAACAAGTACATGTATCAGACATCAGTGTTGAAATTACATATAACCTCTATTAACACTTGTCCATCGGGTTACATACATCTGCCACTTTTAGAAACAGTATGGAAAAGTTCCACTTAGTAATTATTTCATATCAAGCTCACCGAACAGTCTTGAGAACCCGTCACCAGAAGTGAACTCTCCGTGAACGCATCAAATGGTGAGAAGTCGAAGTCTGTCACAAAATCTACAGAAAAGAAAATAAGGTTTTTTGTCTCACTTTGCTATATCAGTATTGATAATACCATTAGCCCATGGTGTCTATTGTCTCTTACGGCATAACACAATAGATAAAGATGAACTAACGTTACTCAATGAATAAAAAAGAATAAATACATATCTTGTCCATCCAGGGGAAATGATTGATACTGAATGGAAACATACCGGCATGTGCATGTAGCATTGGGGTAGATCTGTCCTGTCTGCCAACACTGTTCAGAGGTAATATACCCAGGGTGTTCCCACCTGCAGAATAGGAAGACAATTTTCATACATTCCTCTTCAATTAACAAATATTGACCAAAAAAAAATAAATAAAAAATTGACAATTGTCATAACTTGGAAACTCATTTGTAGTTTACTGATTTAAGTCAGTGGGTAATTCTAGACTCTCTGTGACTTGTTGTATAGCCTGTCTATTTTGAGACAAAGTATAATCAAAGGGGGGACTCCAAAACAAAATGTTTGTTCATGAATAATTTCATCAGGTTGGTAAATGATCGAATTGCATAGTTCTTTGTTTACAACACCTTGTTGTGAAAAAGGTTGTGAATAAAAGATCTTTGTTACCAGTACTCAATACAGTTGCACATGGTTTACCTGGACTGTCATGGTTGTAAGCGATGTGGTGACAGTTGGCCTTGATGTGGTTGCCTTGAGATGACAGTCCCCGAGGAACACTGATGTCTGTGATCCAACCCTGAGAAGTGGTCACAGAACAGATTGTACTGAATGCACGATGATGACTTTGCTCATGACAATTTTGTTACTAAGTACCTACTAGTAGTACAGTATATAAAAGCAATGATTATATGATTATTATCATAATAATAATTCAAGCCTTCACAATTCTTGATTTACCAAATACCTTGTGTTAAACTTAAAAAAAAAATAAAGTGGGGCTTTAAACTGCCCCTTTAACAGTTAATTAGTGAGACGTAGTTAACGATCTAATGATTAAAATCAATCATGTGACTCACATCCTTCTTTGGCACTTTGGCAGCTGCGTTCTTGTACTTGGAAGCCTTGAAGCGGAACGCCATGATGATACCGGCAGACCAATGTGTGTTCAACTGAACCGGCTGAAACTCAACTGACTGAAGATAGAGATATCATTGCAATGTTATTGCAACAATTCAGGGAGCAAGGTCAAAGAGGTTGAGTGCTAATTGTAATCTCCAAGTAGATCTTTGGCTTCAAGACAGTATCAAATTGACAGTATCAAATTGCGGCAAATTGGGGAGGGGGGCAGTCTAAAAGGCCAATAAAGACGCCTAAATTGGCTAAAATCATGTAAAAAATAAGGCAAAGTCTAAACTTCTGCATGGAGGGTACGTAGTACTATGGGACTCATTGACTCTCATCTAGCCTGTTGTTTTTCCAAGTAACGATAAAATAATGTTTTTGTTGATGTTAATTATTGTTGTCAGCTTTAAGTTAGACAGGCCTGGCATCAGACTCAGACTCAGAACCCTAGAATATAACCAACAACAACTGTAATCTTGACACCTTAACGTATCTTTCACCAGATCATAATTAATCTACAATGTAAACAGTGATCAGCTGATACGTGATCCCAGACCAAATCTGCCGGTACGTGTCACATGATGTCTGAACGAAATTCGCTCAACAGACAAGGGTAGACACGTGTTTTAGGTTTGGCAATAGTCTCTAAACAGTCTACAACAACCCACACGTTTACCAAACACACAGATAAACATAAAAAATGCCACATACTTACAGGAAGAGCCAAAAGCCGGACGGAAAGCGGTCTGAATCACATGGAAGGGGCGTGGAGAAACCACTTCCTGCTTACAGGGTCAAAAGTCACGTTTACCTTCTCGGTCCCAGGGTAGTCTATGATCATATGTGATCTATGAGTATGAAATTCATTTATACAGTTTTCAATTAAAAATCATTACCTTCATTTATAAACATTGTAACACTTGTAAGATGTATAACTTCTGATCGTAAGGAATTCTATTGAAAATAGCTTGTATGAGTGTTAATCTATTATCATAAATGTAAGCATATTACAGCATTTGTATTGCCAATAGTCACATTCTGTAATATTTTGAGATCAATTCTGTGGTGGTATGATTAGTTGTATTCTTCATAATCCACCACCACTATTCAAAACTAATATGACTGATATGATTGGATAAATGCTGTTACGACTGTTATAATGTAGACATTCAGTTATTTAAAGTCCAGGACGTTACAAATAAAATTCACAAGTGCCGATGATGCGTCATCTATATACATTCGCTAGGGGGCGGCCATATTCGATTCTCTTCTGTATTTTGCTGGCACCTACTTTATAACTATCCAGTAAATATCATGTTTGAGAATAATTGATTACATAATGCTTAGTTACGATTAACTCTAGCGGCATACGCTCTGCAACTGTGTTGTTTGTTTGTTTGTTTGTTTGTTTGTTTGTTTGTTTAGAATCTCCATTGGTAAAATACTGCACATTTTGTACTTAACGTTACATTATTCTGTGGTTGTTACGAAATCCAGGGGTGATCTTTAAAAAAGGTTTGCAATGTGTGAGTGGATAGTTGTTCATCAATTTTCCGCCTTAACTTTTTAATTTTCCTCTTGTTTTGAGCCAATAATGACCTAGATCTTCAGCAATTATCTCATTGGAATCAATACTTCAGGTGGGCATCATTTTACTAATTTGGTTGATTTTGTACCGATAAAAATGTGTTCTTTTGGAAAATGATACTGCCCTCTGTTCTTCACTTAAAATTAAGAGCGGGGAGGTCGGGATCCGATATTGTCTACTGCCTGCACTTCGAGAAATAGCCGCCTGGTGATCAGCCCAAGGCTGTCTTCAGTATATAACTTACCAAATGATGGATGTATTAAATCAGTGCGTATGTTCACCATAGTTCAAGATTATCTCTAATATTTGCCTGTTGCGCGTTGGATACCTAGAATCCACCATGAGCTGGAGTGTTACGCCAAAGGGCGGGTATACCACCAGCTATATACAGATACAGATACCATGACTGGCGCTGTAGCTAAGCCGTGTACACTGCAGCTGAAAGATCTGATCGATCATGATGAGAATTGGACTGTCACTTTGCGGTCACGTGTCGGATTTCCCGTGATTCTATGTCATCCCTTCATGTTCTTGAATCACACACGCGCAGACAGGCTGGCGTTTTCAGAATACGGCCTGATCATCGACGGCTGGAGGTTAAGGTTAGTGCCCGTTTCAACGACATCTGCCAGAGAAGACACTTATGGTCAGGAAATGATTCTACTATGCGTTAGCTAACTGTTTAACGTAGTTCATATGAGAGGCCACATGTACAGAACAACTTGTGTTGTAGATATAAGTATGCCTTAAAATTCGTAGTAAAATATTTTGATTTAGGTCACAATGCTAACCAGGGCTGGTCTTTTAAAACTGACTACTCTGTGAAATTGGAGCGTTTTACAGTCCCAAAATATGAAATGCTGGTTTGTTTTGCTGAGATAAAATCATAATGCTGAAAATATCCAGACTGTAAGTCAGCTTTATTCATATATCACTTGGACGCTATTCATAAATGCTATGATGTTTGTATGCTATCTAGTGGTTCAAGCGTTTCAGTTATCAAAAGCAGAATAAAAACATCCTGTTGTAGGTTATCAATAATTCATTGCTCCATTGTTTGATACTCCGAATGGGAAGGTCACCGTTTTCTTTGTCTATCCTGTCATACAGGATAATGTTACCGGAGATTTCATTTCAATAAACGAGGCAAGAAGACAAATATAGACACGTGCCCACGAACGTTGCCTGTGTTTGGGCAAGAAACCAGTAGGGACCAGCGTCTTTCTACTGCGTGTGTGCTTTGACCCAAATAACTGTGCAGGCTCCGTGTGTCCAAACATTGCCCTCCGCTATTGAATCCGTCCGTACTGTTATCTGTGTGCCATATTCTTCCTGTTGGGGGAAGCACTGATTGCGATAGCTCATATCAACCCTGTCCACGTTGTCAAAAGAAGGAAATTCAGTTACAACTGCAGTTGAAATACAATTGAATCCGTCAGACTCGAAAGGAGAGCAATATGGGCAACGCGTGTTTTGGGTGTTGCAGAAAATCTAAATACATCGCGAACAATCTGAAGGAGAAAAGAGTTAGAGGCAATAGAGACAGATATATACCCTGCCCGGAGACTTTAAAAAGGAGAGACGTTGAAAAGAGCTTTGCTGAGGCGCAGGAAAACGCACCGGACCCGCAGAAAAGTCCCAAGGAAATGACATATAGGAATGACGACACGAGGCAAAGGTGCGAAATCATCGATGATGATTCTGATGACCACAGAAGCGATACGGACTCCAGTGCGAGTAGTACCGGAGAAGCAGAAATGTATTTCGGAGAGGAGACCGAGGAAGAGGCAAATGAAGGGACTCTGGAAAGAGTGGGGACTCCGGAAAGTGAGGGAACTCCGGAGAGAAAATTCTCCGGCATCAAAATCGAATTCAAGGCGCGGGTGGAGAATAGCGGGAACCAGCTGACTGAAATGTTACAGGCGCGCGGGATTTTGAAGACCAGAGAGGACGGACCACACGCCGAACACAGGTTTCAGGAGGACAGCAGCTGTGGACTTACAACTCTTTAATCACTGAAGTCCTTTGAGAGGTTGGAAAATGTCAAACTTTAATTTTATATGAGTAAGACAGATAGCGACTCTTTTTAATATTGGATGAATGAAGACTCTGTCCCTGGGCCACTTGTGCATCCCACCTGTCGCCGTTTACTACAATTGCATGGTGTCGTGGGATGCGCCTATTGTCTATCTTTGTCTGCACTTTTATCCCATCATTTAAAACGACAACCCCACTGAGACCGATTTGATTTCATTTATCACTTTGTAATGAATTCATCAAGTACATCATAAGGTGCCCAATCACTTTTATACGTATACGTATCTTGAAGCTTGTATATTTTTATGTTCAGATGCGGCAAAGTAAAAAACGTATGATAGAACTAAATTGACCTTAAGTTGTATTTAAGGCTGTCGTTACCACTTAGAGTTCATTTATACATTAACTAAAAAATGGTTTATCGTGACAATGGGTACGTATACGTACAGATGGCAACGGTTGATTGTATTACGGAAAGAAATTGTTCATCAAAATCTTTTACAACATCTAATGAGATTTTCCTATCACAAACAAGGAGGTTGAGAACTCTTTACAACCTGCATAATCACAATACGTACTGAATATGGTATCCGATCAAACTATGGAAGAACGGCTTTTACAATTACGTGTGTCACTGAGATACGAAAAGGCAACATGACAGTTTCGATATACATTATCATTGTTATTGTTGAAAATTCATGTCATCGTCACTGCTGATAATTTTGAAACCCATTTATGTAGTAACTCACTTCTTGTTCATTATCGGCAAACTCGTGTGTTTGGATGTTCGCAAATGTTGGTGACTTCCTAATACATTGTGTATATATACTTATATAGATATGTAGTTCTGCAACATTTAATAGACTAAAAGCCTTCTTGAACCAGTAAAACTAACTAGCTTCTAAGAGCAGCTTTGCACAATGTTTGTGTTGTAGTTTTGAACAAATGCAACTTTATGGTCTTTCAGTCTTTAGATGTATAGAAATCTAACTTGAGACAGAAATATATTCTTTGTAGACGAAAAAAATTGCGATCTACACCATATAGAGTACGAACGTTTTTCAATACATTTTTCTTGAAACGATGACAACCGTGTGATATATAAAATACTCTACTGTTATTTCAGAAAAGTCATACCACATTGACATCAAGCAAAAATATTTCCACATTTTCTCACAGATTTCAAACCCACCCCTGTTACATGTATTCCCCGTGATATCCGCATGTCCTACAGGTTATCACAAATTAATGTTGCTGTTGGTTTTCTTACGGACTTCAATAGTTTGAATGTACATCATTCGTACCGTCGACCCTTGAAGTTTTCAAACCTAGCCAAGGCCTATAAAAATGTTGCGATTCCGGTTTATAGTCCAAAAAATGTGGTCGGTAGATAGTGATTGTCTTTGTCTTTTTGGATGTTTGGATTTTGGATGATTTGGATGAACTGCAGCTGATCCAACAAATACAGTTCAGCAACTTAGAATTGAAATGCATCATTTCCAGGACCCATCGACCCCGTTTGCTTGTGGGGAAGGGACAAATATCTCACCCGATTTGGTAAATAGAAATTTGCTTCTTAAAATGACGTTTCATACCAAAAAAAACTTTTTGGCCTTCCCAGCGGTTAACCGGAAGCACGATGTATTTTTTCTAGGCCTTACGTAGCTTCCACAAGGCGTCAGAAGAGGATGGAAAGATTAGAATATGGCCAAATAGACAGAGAACATACCAGGGGAATTGGTCCGCTAACTGTACTCAAACTGTCTATTAGGCCATTTTCTAACCTTTCCATCTGCTTCTGAAGCCTGGTAGAGGCTAGGCCTTATCACCGTACGTGTCATCTGAACATGGTCGTTTGAAATCTCCATCCACCAATCGGAAGGCCTCTAGGAATTCGTTAAAGTCGATGCAACCGTCGTGGTTAAAGTCCATGCTATAGGCCATGTCCCTGATGACGTCATCAGGCAGCGGCGTGTTGATGTGTTGAGACAGGATGTGGCAGGACTCTTGAAATTCGTCCATGGAGATAAACCCTGACGGTAACAAGAAATCAGAGGTTTTAAGACTTCCGTGGGAAGTGTTTGGCCGGTATTTGTGTATGTATTGGGACTATGTTGTATGATGGGGAATTACCCAATTTAATGACATCATAGTATGGAATAGGATCATCGATGGCCTATGCTCCGCACGGGGCCAAGGGCCCATAGTAAGTATAGTATGGAATATTACGCCATAGGATTGTATGACGCATTATACAATGTTCTGTGTTTCATACCATGACTACACAGTACACATTCCCGGCGACCTCTTACCTCCCACCCATACCGGATCACAACCCGGTCAATCAACTGAAACCAAATGTCCGCCCACGCACTTCCAATCCTCGCTGCTTAGGACACGATACATACAAACCCTCAGTGAACCAGAGCCACCCAAAACAATACTTCCGAAGAATACCTGAGTTATCCTTGTCCATGGCTCTGAAAATCGTCTCCAGTTCATGACGACATCTGTACATGGCCTCGGAAAAACTTGTCTGACATGAAATAAAAAAAAACAGCAACCAAAATCATTATATATCTTTCCCCTCTCTTTTGCAAATCATGAAACTTCTAAATTGAGAACTGCTAAAAAGTTGAGGTATCTCTGTTTGTTTATAAGATAAATTATATCAATATTGAAAGTCAAAAAGCTGTATCATTTGTAACCATAGCTATTGCCACAACGGTTATGTCAAACAAGGGAGATACAGTGAGATTCTCACCTCTTTAAATTTGTGTGACACATTGAAATTTTCAAACAGGCTCTTGTAGTGAACCAAGTCCCGATCTGGTGTCGTCACCAGCTGATGTTTCAGGGCCCTCCACGGAAGGTCAAGGTTCAGAACTGACGTCATGGTGTCGATCCAGTGACGTAACGTTATCACACCTACAGATTATTGTAAATAGATAGATAAGATAAAAGCCTTTATTGTACACCCATGCTCTATCGATATCGATATCGGCCAAAGTAAGGGTATACAAATACAAAAGTAGAACCAAACGTAATACATAGGTTCGGCTTCTTCTCGTCTCTAGGTGATGTTGAATACATACATTGTAGATTGAAATAGGTTTGATTGTCATAGTCTGCAGGGTCAAAACGCTAAAGAAATGTAAACTTTTAAGTACTAATCATGAATTCAAAATGTACTCTTTTCTAAATCATAATTAAAAGAATATTTCTATCGCTAAAAGACTTTGAAAATAGCTTTCAAATCGGTACAAGAGCATTTTTCGTAAAAGCAATGGTAACGAAATAACGTGATATAAAAAGTGATTCACTTCTAACTACAAAATGCTCTTGAAAGTCAAGCTAGTTACCTTTATCTGAAGGGTCCATTTGACGGAAGGCATCCATGAGGGCAGTTTTGTTTGCATAGCATTCTTCCTTCAGGTACACGATAGCTGCGTTTTCAATGATGCTTAATCTGCAGTGACGGGACAAATAAAGACAGGATAGTCAGATAATCAGTATTTTACAATCATGTTACAGGGGTGTACAGAAAGTACGAAAAGGAGCGAAAAGATGCGAAAACGGGCGAACTGGAGAGAAAGGGAACGAAACGAAAGAACCTTGAACGAAATATGAAGCAACAATTGAGCGAGATACGACGTAGATCGCCGATAGCACAAAATACAATCAAATGGAACGGAGTAAAGGGCTAAAATACACAGAATCTTGTGGTTAATGTATGTTACGGTTATGGTTCCATATCTGTAATATGCATGCTGGTGGATTTATGATTCAAAGCACACTTATACACACAATGAAGAAATTACGTGCGATGACGTATCGGACAAACGTCGAAAAAGTTAAAGTGTACAAATGGACTAAATTGAACTGGCAATTACACCACAGGTTTCACCACATGAATGAATGAATGAATGAAGCATGGTTGTAAAGTATTTGTATGTAATACATTACATAATCACAAGTAATCTCAAAATAGGTAAAGATATTAAACAGAAAATAACGGTATACCAAGGAATCACTACTACAGATACAGTTACATCACCGAAAGAACTTAAATAACGTACATGGTACAGGATGAAATAAGTGAGAAATATTTAATAAAACCATACGTCTAAAGTATGTTGAGTTGCTAGCACCTTTCCGACCTTTGTGACAGTGCCATCTCCCTCTCTGTGTGGAAGGACGTGCACATATACTGTACCAGACGGGGCTGCAGGTCCGACCCGATCTTCACGTACGCACCTCGGTTACTCCCCTCCTCGTAGTAGTTAGACGCAGAGAATATCGTCAGGACCTTCATGCATAAAGAGTGAAGATGCGGGATGTCTACATGTGTTCTTATTTTATAGCGTTAGAGTTACACGATCACTGACCACGTTTGTCCATCAGGGGCAGAACTATAGCTCTATATATAGACTGGACGCAAGACTGTTGATAGTGATGAATTGCATATCATACAATCGCCATCATTTACCATAATTACAATCCGTCAACTCTTTCAACGTTTCGAAACAACTTGGCCCCTATAGATTAAAAAAAGGATGTCCAAAACTACACCACTTCCCATAAAGAAACCATGAGCCTTGCATGCCCAGATCACGAAACTGAATTTCTGCTACAGTGCAAGAAAAGCCGGCAGGGAGTCAGAATCTAATAAATGCTTCCTTAGGTCAATATCTAAATACATGCCAAAGTTCATGACGATCATTCCATATAGCTTATTCAGTTATGCTGCTAACCACATAGAGACGTACAAAAACATAACCTTCTATAAGCGAAGGTGATACAAATACACTGTAACAATGGTAAATTCATCAGGGCATATTGTTCAACAGGGCATATATAGTTCAACGACACTGGAAGCTATTTGACAAAATTAGTCTGAACACCAGGAAGCTTTGCTCTTTGAACTCTTACACAATAACAACTCCTAATACGTCAATCGCAAAATACTTAAACGTACACCCGGGGAGATCATTAGTCTGGCAAATGCGGTGTACGTACAGACCTAGACACCAGCGCAGTTGGAGGTGCGAAGCTTGCTTGGTCCCGAAAACGTTAACTATCCTTAGCGGAGGAAAGACGTGCCCCGGCTGACCGATAGCTTGTACCTGATGCTTACAGGTCTGCGGATGAAGTACACAAACTGCAAGTAAGTGAGAAGTAGTTTTTGATGAAAGGTTTAGAGACGGGTAGACGGAATGTATGTAAGAGGCAGTGCAAAAAAAAGGGCAGCCATGTTGTTCTTGCTTCTCTTGGCAGCTGCTTGTGCTGCCTCAGGTGGCCGACGTGTTCCTCCTTGTAAGGCAGCTGGGTGGCCAGAGTGTCGTGCCTCAGGTAACAGACAAGCCCTACACCTTTTCTGACCTTCAAAGGTTCATGTGTCCTGTGTGAGGGTCTGGGTGGGGACGTTGCCTCTGTAAGTCCCTTCCCTTTCCTTGCTAAAGTCCATGCAGTGGCAATAAGAGGATTTAGGTACTGGACATTTCGGCACCTGGACAGTTCGGCACCTAGACACTTCGGCACCATCTAGGACGGTTCGGCACCTGGCCAAAAACGGCTCGGTACCTTTCCCAGGACGGTTCGGCACCTGACCCAGGATGGTTCGGCACCAAGCCGCCAGGACGGTTCGGCACCTGGACAGCCCGATACATTACTGTGAAACGGTGTTTAATCTACCTGACCCTATCGCGAAAGTCATACTATCCCATATCTTTTATTTAATTACTACGTCCGAGTACGCAACGATTTTGTTGTACAACAATAAAAGCAATATGGAAGAGGCAGTGTTGTGGTCCCAGTGTTGTTAGTTACTGTTGCTAGGGAGGTGTCCCACGCGCGGGAAAAAACATCAAAACATTAATGGTAAACAATCTACAAAGATGAATATTGCATCAAAATAACATTAAACAGTGACAGACTATAACCTTAATATGTCTGCCCTGTTACAACTTTCAAAGTTTAGTTTTCATTTATTAGCCACAATGATGAAATAATACAGTTGGTATCTGTTCTGCATAACATATTGGATGGCTTCTTCACTCCTTGCTTTTTTTACATAATAACTATCTTCGCTGGAAGTCATAGAACGGTTCAGCAATCAACAGCAGCATTCTGTCATTGTAGTGCCGAACCGTCCTGAGCATGGTGCCGAACTGTCCAGATGCCGGAGTATGCAGGTGCCGAAGTGTACAGGTGCCGAACTGTCCTGATGCCGAAGTGTCCAAGTGCCGAAGTGTCCAGGTGCCGAAGTGTCCGACATCCGAGGATTTCCCTTCCATGTCCTGTCGGCCAAGAAACTGGCACCGCTCAATCATTCGAAGGTCCACACTTTGGCTCTGATAGATGCAAAGATCACCGATGTGGAGAATAACACCTTCGCTGGGTTTTCCGGTCTGGCAAAACTGTCCTTAGATTCTAACAGGTTGGCAAGTGTTAATCAGACCTGGTTCACCGGTTTGGAGAATCTCTTGGTGCTGACTTTGTCCTAACAACAACATCAGGCGGATAGAGCCTGGGAGTTTCGTGAACCTAACTCGCCTACATGTCTTGGATCTGGAGAACAACTTGTTACGGGCTGTAGACCCTTCCTTGCTCTTTGGACCTAATTACAAAGTTGCGCTGATCCTGATTCTGAGCTCGAATGCAATCAGTAGCGTTTCCCGGGGGTCATTCCATCACATACACCTGGCCTGGTTAGACCTGGGGGACAACGACTTGTCATGTTTGGATGAAGATGTGTTCGGGGGACAGTCCTGGCTGAGAAGGCTCCATTTTAGCAGCGGTATGTTGGCATCAGTCCACAATGCAATGCCACATAAAATGACGTGGAGCCTACATCGGTTAGTCAGTCCCACCAGAGGGTCAGTTACAGTGGTTGTGCAGGTACCCAAGTTCCTCTTCTGTACCAGGCACGATGCTTATGGACTGTCGTTTGGGTGGGTGTTTGATTCTTCGGACAATGTAGCCGGTAACACCGGAGTGGTCAACCCTGGCAAATGCGACAGTGTTTTGGATACTTCTATGAGCACGATCTCCCTCCAGCCTCCTGTGGTTGTCCTGGCAACCGATGGCTCTCTGAGTAGCGACAAACCGGACACCAACACGCTTGAGCAGTGCAGGCAGGTTTGGGAATACGGCGGGGGCATCGCAGTGCCCCTATGGATGGGAAACTCACTCTTCCGACTGGTTTCCATGGTCACCGGGAACACAACCTCTGAAGGTGTTGGCATGTCATTTGTCAAGAAACAAGACACGGACACACTCACCACCACAGATTCCAGCACGCACAACACCCACACATACACAAGGAACATCACCTGCATTCTTCTCACCAGAGGTGAGCACACAATGTTCTTCACCGTCCCCGAGCCGGTCCATGGCCACCATGGCCAGTGCCAGACCTACACAACAGAAACCTCTTACACAACCGGTACTAATAAGCACTCCAGTAGCCCGACACACTACCCTGACATTACTGAGAAAGACAACACATCTTCAGAATCGAGGGACTACTACTCCACACTTCATGTGATGAGTACCACACTTGGGCCAGATCTAGAGGTGGTTCAGGCACCAGGTCATGTTGTCATCCCAGTTGTTGTTTCCGCAGTGGTCGTTCTGGTCGTGTCGTTCCTTGCAGTGTTGCTGTGGAAGGTGTGCGCAGCAAGGTTAAACGTTAACGCTGAGGATGACAGGGCCAGCGATGATGCACACGTTTGGACAATCCCCCCTGGCATTACCTTCCCCGGCTTGCTGAGGTCCGCTTCCCTCCCTGCTGCATGTTCAGACAAGATGGCGTCGGATGACGCAGCCTCTTGTAGGTCATTGCCCGCCGTCCTGCATTCCATCGAACCTACTTACAGCGAGATCCCAGATGACGTAGCTTGTGCCCAGAGGCCTCTGCCTGGTCTCCCGCACGTGTACTCGGAGATCCCGGATGACGCCGGTGTGGTCCGGTCAGCTTCCCTCCCTGTGCGCACTCGTGGGGCCGCCCCAGATGATGCAGCGTCCTGTAGGTCATTGCCAGCTGTTCTACAGTCCATCGAACCCACCTACAGCCAGATCCCGGATCACATGGCCGCTGCCCAGCGTCCTCTGCCTGCTCTCCCGCGCGCATGCTGGGAAAGACCAGATCACGACACTGCTGCACGGCGCCCTCTGTCTGTCACACACCATACCTACAGTGAGATCCCGGATGATGAGAGCGGACCCATGCCTTTCTATGCTGATGCAGAGTTTTTGCTTCGTGTCATCACAAACAGGCAACTGAATCGACCGGCCTTCCAGAGCCACAGCATTACTCACAGCAGTAGTCAGTCTCCACAATCCATGGCCACGTATGGATCGAGTGGAGAGACCAAAGGCCAGCGTAATCCCTTCTACAGAAGCGCCTCCGATGTCAAAGGTATAAGGGCCCGCAGACAGCTGAGGACAGCTTTGGTATCCCGGCCTGCTGACCAAGGCGTAAGTCACTACGCCAACACCACAGACGCAATCCTGTCCAGAGGTCAGGACGTCACGGTTGCTCACATTGCCCTCCTCACACTGCCTAACACCTACTGGCCATGGGAGATCCCAGGGGAGGGAACCCGTAACACACCACAGCGTGCCTCCCTCCCCACCGTCACACTACCTAACACCTACTGGCCATGGGAGATCCCAGCAGAGGGAACACCTAACACACCACAGCGTGCCTCCCTCTCCACCGTCACACCACCTAACACCTACTGGCCATGGGAGATCCCAGGGGAGGGAACCTGTAACACACCACAGCGTGCCTCCCTCCCCACCGTCACACTACCTAACACCTACTGGCCATGGGAGATCCCAGGAGAGGGAACCTGTAACACACCACAGCGTGCGTCCCTCCCCACCGTCACACTACCTAACACCTACTGGCCATGGGAGATCCAAGGGGAGGGAACCCGTAACACATCACGGCGTGCCTCCCTCCCCACCGTCACACCACCTAACACCTACTGGCCATGGGAGATAACAGGGGAGGGAACCCGTAACACACCACGGCGTGCGTCCCTCCCCACCGTCACACTACCTAACACCTACTGGCCATGGGAGATCCCAGGGGAGGGAACCCGTAACACATCACGGCGTGCCTCCCTCCCCACCGTCACACCACCTAACACCTACTGGCCATGGGAGATAACAGGGGGTGGAAACACGTAACTCACCATAGGAAACAATACTTCACCCACAACCTATCACTTGATGAGATCGTAACCCTCTATTTCACCATTTCAGGGTGCAGGAATAACAGTTTGAAAGCGGATATGACCAGAAAGGCAAAACGTATTTTCATGATTTTTGGTATGTAGGTAGCGTTTGCAAAGATGTACACAATTAAATACAACTTATGAAAATGATGGCTTAATTTGCATAATTAATGGGAAATTCTGTAATTCCAGTGTTTCATGATACATACTAGTAAATGAGGGCACAAACTGGACCTCAGCAAAAAAAAATCAATAGAAAAATAAATAATTGAATTCGTGCGACGAGAACGGCCCCAGAGTTACCATTCGCCAAATTTGCAAAAAGCTCAAAATTTCGGTATTTCTGATGTCTATCTGCACCAAACCTGTACTGGTCCGGGTACTGGATTTACACATGTGTACATGTTGGGGTATGTAGATTTTCATTTACTTTTACCAAAGTATGATATAAAGAATGGCAATTGTTTCTGAACAGTATTTAGTACATCTACGGTTCCTAACGTCTGAGTGGTGCAGGTAATATAAATTTCAAATTCGCAGGCAATTTTGTGTTTTGAACATGCAGAAAAAGGTATTTTGAGTCTTGCACAGGCCTATCTTATCACCCTGAGGGCTGAGAGTGACATGCAAGAAAAATTCCAGAAAACTTTGCAGAACCTCTTTTATTTATACTTGAGCAAAAGCATAAACTAAATATAAAACAGGGTTTTGTTTGCAAGCGTTGCGTCACAGCGTTCGGTGGCGTTTTTGATACGGCTGCAACCTGTAGCAAATTAAATTCCGTTGTTCGTAGCAAGGCTTCAGCAGATATACATTTTTTATAGAACCTATCACATATGCCGTGAATTCGGTGTTTTAAAACTAACCACCACCACTGGTTTCCCCACAAAAGATGCAAAGTAACAGAGAGGGTAACAAGACCCAAAAAAGGCAATTTCGACACAAAAAAGCACATTCCAGCACGTGCAAAGCGTTACTCTAACAGTTCAGTGCCATGCATAGTGAACTCTTAGCACAATGTATAAATGTAAAGATTGGTTCATTGTATTCATGGCTTCACCACACCACGAATTGGGGAGTTGTAATTTCTTTAGAATTCAATTTTGAAATTGGTGATTGTGAAAACGTGATTTTTGTGTGTGGAAGTATTTTAACTGTACCTTAACATGATGTGGGATCACAAGAAGAAATCATTTTTAAAGGGGACGCATGTGTTTTTTAATTAAGTATTGGACAGGACTGTGTGTACCTGCCTGGTCCATTTTTGGTACGGGGGATGTGGTGAAGCCATTTGCTGCATTTGCTCCCGAGCAAATGTCTGCCTTTCTAGTTTACTATGTATTGCTATTGATTGAGGATATGTTTAATGTCGTATTTTACCATGTGTGTAGAAGATTACATTGATTTTACCATGTACAGGCCTAGTTATGTAAGTTCTGATTGGTGGCATGGACTGGCTGCTAAAAGATTTCAACCAACAAACCAGTCATATATGGGGCCATATATAGACACGTGGGCCAGTCCAATTGGGAGGGGGAGGGGCGATCAGCTAAAGTGATGTCAGAACCGTAGTGACTTTTATTAGGAAAGGGTTCGCAAAGTCTACACTCTTCTAACAGTTAACCAATGAGCTGTGACTGTCAGGCCCCAAAATATATTGTAGGAAAGAATTCAAAATCAGGTGAGTGAAAAACGTGAATGCAGCAGCCGCTGTGGTGATGTAAAATGTTCAACTCAGCCACCGGCGCACCGTCAAACCCAGACTTAGCGTCGTTACCGAACAATTAATCGAGATTTACCACATTTCTGAAGGAATTGACATAACAGGTGGCTGTCACCTCGTCAAAGATGTCAAACTTTAGACCAGAGAGTAAGGTTTGAACCACTCACACCGGGAAGGCCAACTGCTCTTTTCAATAACTTAACGTGTTCAATGTGTGGCTCGCCTATCCGACATGACGTCCCTAACCGAAGCTAGGTACTCATCATCATTTTACACCTGAGTCAAGTGAGGAAATAGTTGTAAAGTGTCTTTCCAAGGGACACAACAACAAAGGGGCCTGACAGGGATTCGAACTCAGAACCTTCGGACTTTGAGTCAACTACAAGACCACCTTACCACCTTACAACTGACTGGTCCGTTCAACACTCGAGGTTGTCAAACAGTGCAAATGTCTTCATTATTCAACACACTAACATCGTGTCGCCAGTTGAACTTGTCTCATATGGCTCTTTCTTCGAATCGTGCACAGATGTTGTTCATCTCTCTGTACTGGTGTTCACAGAATAAAATCTCACAGAATACGTCCGAGGGAACGGCAACAGGACAAGGCGAACGTTCATCCACCATACCTGCTGCTTGCTTTAGTGTACAATTTGGCAAAAAGATTCATACTTGTTATACCGAGTCTCTGATATGTCACAGCTCATGGTCGTATCTCTACTGTTTTACTTTCTGTTTGCTAATCTATTGTTTGCCTTAGAGGCTTCAAGCTTTTCAAAAATATATGTAACACATATAAGAACTCGGTGTCTGTAACTACATCAATGATGTTTGTAGGCAAAGTTATAGCGAGTAGGATGTATGATAACACCAACCATAGTTCTACCGAAAAACACCGAAGTAAATGATCTATGTTCAACGCATAAATGTAAGTAATGTGTTCGTAGGCATGCAATTTGGTGCTGCCAACGTCTGAACCTATGTTATGAATATGTAAATAGTGGAAACTACCAACACGAAGCTTATCACTGATAGCTTCACAGCTCACCATATAAAGACGTTCCAAATGTAAAACCAATTCACTGGTCACCTCTCCTGTGCATTATTATATATTAACAAACTTTGTGTTATATATTAGGAAATAAATTGATCAGTGTTATTAATGAACACATATGTCGGGGAGCTGGATGTGTGGCCTTCTAAACTTACATGTACGTATGTAGTCAGAATAGCAGTCACGTAGGAACCCCCCATGAGGCCCATTTTTTTAAACCTGACCCTCGTCACCCCTATAGTAACGTGCCTACCAAAATCATGAACACACATCCGGCTACATGAGTTATGTGCCACCTACATCCACAGTCACTCCACCATACTAAGCCAAACCGAAAACATAACCTTCTTACGAAGGTATTTAGACACCTGCTGTCTACATGCAGGTAATATAGTGTTGTTGCTATCTAACCTATCAAGTACTATTACACATAGTATTACGTGAATAATTTCATCAGGTTGGTAAATGATTATATAGCAAAGTTCTTAATTCACAGCCACTTGTTTAACAAGAGCAGACGTTTCGATAGCTGTCTGTCATCTTTATCATGGCAATTTTTGTTAGGCCAGTCATAGTTGCCATGATGAAACGTGGGCTCTTGTTAAACAAGTAGGTTAAACACGACTTTGCTACTCAAGTAATGCTTACACATAGTGTGAATATCACGGTAAAGGACACTGATTAATGTTAGACATCGAGGTAAACAATATTCAAAGATAATTTAAACTCTACTACTGGATAAATTACGGCAAGGACATCTTTAATTCCGGACGTTACGAGTGGCATTCGTCACTCTTCTTCAGCGTCATAGTAAACAGTAAAGAACAAACGTACACACAACACACACGAATCTTGAGGAATAAAAACACGTTCCTCACCTGTCCATTGTGGGTGAACTCGTATCCCTCGTACTTGCACTCGTGAGACCTGATGATGAGCTGCATGTCGTTCTCCTTGAGGAACTTCCCGGTGACGTCAGGACCGAAGTAACACCCTCCCCCCCGGAACGTGTTAGGACCACAGCCAAGCTTCCCTCGGGGGTCACTCCACAGGAGGTCAAGGATCTACAGGGCGCAGGTAGGTTTAACATTATAAGGGAAAAAAAGTAAAGGTAGTACCGTTTTGAGGCCGTAGGGGCAGTGGGTTGTTGACCCAGTGTTTCTAGAGCATGATATTGGATGGCGGAGCCCATCCCTCTCCTTCAACCGCCTTTTACCTCCCCAACCGAAATCAGGCACCCAGTTTTCACCTGGGTGGAGAAGTGACTTTAGCAATCGTCCAACCAGGAAGTTCTTTTGATTCGAACCCATAACGTCTTGATCTCGTGCCGGCTTACCTGTCTCCATTCCCGGTCTAGTCTCTCCCTGCCAGTCAGGATACCTACATACCGGTCCTCGTCAGAACTTGGAGGCATTAAGGCCGTTATGAACTGAAAACAAACACAGGACAATAGCAGCAATTTTGCGATGATAAATTTCATATCGTTGTAGGGTTTCGAAATTTCTATAACAAGTTATAAATTTCGTTCAAGATGTTTCCACAAAATTGACGCAGGGCACCGCGCATCAGTTTCGTTTCAGACCAAAGCCAAGGCTATATGGACCCCATGAAAATGATATCGTGGTTGACACCCAGCTGCTTGGAGGTAACACACAGCAGCTACGTACACATATAGACTAGAAGTTGACCCCCAATGTTTCAGAGATACAGGGTCCTACCTTATGCCTTTCTAGGGAAGCGATGCATTCGAGGTCTGTCGTGTCTGAGATCCCGCCGTGAGCTATAAAGATCTTTTTATCTATGATGGTGGCGAGCGGGAGCCAGCTGAAGACGTCTCGGAATAGTTTCACCAGGACTGACGCATTTTTCTGGAACGGGAGCAATAAAGAAACCACAAACTGTAAATGTATTAACCTTGGCCGTAGTTTTATTTCGCGGTTGAAGAGAAAAGCAAGTTTTCGTGGTGTAATCATATGTATATAATTTCTCGGAAAACAATTCTGTAATACAGTAGAACTAGAAAACGCACATACCTTATATTTTATTATAATCTCCTTAATAAATCCGTATCTGGAAAAGAGAACATATATTTATATTATAAACAATTTGTTGACACGTAGTTGCTATGTGAAGGTTAGATATTGTCAAACTACGGGTACAATCTTTTATAGGGTTTACCTATGGTGGTTACCAGTTACTTGCATTAGGATACTCTACAGTGGTAGTGTGACGATGTGTCATTCCTTACACACCGACCTTCTGATAGATTGACGCTAAGTTGGGCAGCTTATTTTGGGATATACATTAACGGATAAAACAATATCTGATCTTCCCGGATAATGTTGTAATGCCAGAGTCACGACCGAAATGCCAGAGCACTTTGTTTTGTGGTACAGAGGTTATTATCGTGATTCTCGGATAACAGCGATCTTCACATGGAAAAGATACACCTGAGAAGAGGTGAGCACGTCGGCAGAACGTACTGCGCCTGCGAAAAAAACCTACTGTACTGTGCGTATAGCACTTCGGCAGAACGTCTCAGAGAAGGGGGCGGGAGTAACTGAATTTTGTCACTCTTGTATGTATATTACAATTTCGGAACGTTTGGGACCGCATTGTTACATGTAGAAGGGGTAACAGCTCGATTCAGTGCACAGTGAACCAGTCAGAATAGCCCTGATGAAGATGACAGACGGTCATCTTAACGTCGGCTCTTGTTAAACAAGCTTAAATAGTTGTGAATAGATAACTTCAAGAATATTAAGACTAGCTTGAACTTGAGATGAAGACAGGCCAAACAACGTTCTTCTATATCTTTTTAAAACTCGCATGGCCGTCATGCATAGAACTCACTGACTGACTATACCTGAGGTTCATGTTGTAGTCCTCATGATTCCCTCTGTTCAGAAAAACCTGGTACGGGTAGACTAAGAGGAAAGCGAAGAGCAGCAGGGCGGTTTCCACGGAGTGCGGCCCGCGGTCCACGAAGTCACCGTTAAAGACGTACGGCGTTTCCGGGGAAGGGAGGCCGTTCTGGGAAACGATACAGAAATGTTAATAACGTGCATGGCAGTTCACTTGTGTCATTATTGAGTTCTTTATTAATTAATTGCAAGTTCATGCCCGAGGGCTAATTGCAAACAGACATTGACAAGAACAATGAATACAGAATGTAGTGATATAAAACTATATGGGGTTGTACGTATAGATCTACTTGTTTAACTTACTTATATCTCTACTTTAAAACTAAAGCGACGTTGGTATACAGGATAAAGAGTGGATATTCATAATATGAATAGGAAAGAGAAACGTGATAACTGCTATGCTATTCTGTTAGTATTATACTATTCTAGCCGAGCTAGTTTGAAACAATGACTGACTTTCTGTATCAGCACATGAACGAACTTGAGATCTACCCAAATTTTAACCAAATTATAGTGGAACCTACCTTATAAAACACGACGAAGAGATCGTCAAGACTGCCATGTAGATCGCCTGGAACCGGGAATATATGGTATTTCATATTATATGGAGAGAAAGCAAATCGTACATCAGATGTATAATCTCCAAGCAGATCCTACCGTGCAAGACAGTATTCACCGGTACTCTGGCCAATGGATAGTGTCTTGCCACCGTAGGATCTGCTTGGAGATTACACATGTAGGGATAACTTTCGCACACAGGAGTACACGAATATGGATCGATATTCTCCAACAGAAAATGATGCCAACGATGTATAGCTCATTTAAATACAGTTTTTCTCCTTCGGAAGAGTCAAGATGCACTACGTACCACATATGGTTATTTCGTGTAATACTCCGGTGGTTGCTTTGTTTATATTACCCATCAGCCTCAGGCGCTTGCGTGCTTCATGCAGAAGTTGAATCGCATACCGGGCATGTAGAGCCTTAGAAAAGAAAGAAAAAGAACTAGAAAGGTGACATTTGCAAAGCAAAGACATTATTTTTACCTTAACATGGACTAGATTAATAAACTACTTATCTGTTTATTCAATTCATGCTCAAACACATTCATATGGAGACCAACCCCTCCAACTCTGTAATGTAACCCAACACCACTGGGTGTCTGCTACAGCACCAGTTACCATGGTGACAGCCGTCTGTTCCAGGTCATTGACCTTATAAGTTTTAAGAAGAAGAAGAGCCCGAGCAAAAACGTTTGTAAATATAATCGCGTATTGTTTCTGGACTACTCTGTAAAAAGTGCGGTGAAATAATGAAACTGTCTTCTTACCTTCTTTTCTCGGAAGTACTCCACCATCTGTGTGACCTGCGTCACCGTTAGTGGAAAGTGGAGTCTCAGTCCGGTATATCCCGGGGGAACTGTGATGTCCTCGTACTCTGCCGCCAGGTCTGCCTCGGATTCCTCCTCCTCAGTTCGCTTGACACCTGCTCAGGATGAGCAAACATTACTGTGAAAACTTAAAACTGTCGGCATAAGTTAGCAACTTTAGGAATACAATCAGCATAACATGCTAGTGTGTTAATTACGCCGAGGGGCAGTTACGCCGGCTATACAGATACAGAACATATGTATTTCAAGTAAAATATAGCAGAGGTTGCTCTTTCATGAACCATATTTCTTATCCATCTTCAGTTTCTGCTACTATTTAAGTATTATAATCATGCGTTATATTTACTTCATTGTGTGAATGCCTGTAGAAAGATCATACAAGATGTCTGACCTGTTGTTAGGTCCTTCTGGAGCAAGGCTGGGAACGGTGGCTTTTCCTCGGCTTGAAAAGACAAAAAGAACTTTAGCCAACTGCAATCTAACGTATAGAATTACAATAGAATTGCAAAAGCACAGTACAAAAACTATGGCAGGTGTTTTCACTCACCAGGGTCGCCTATATGGTCCATCATATCAATGAAGAAATTATGTAGCTGCAAAATAGAAAAAAAAAAACTTTCACGGGGTTGGTACAATCACACAGGGATAGTGGTGCATACCGGTTCACTGGACTTGGATCCGGACTTGTAAAATGTTTAGGTTCAAGTCCAAAAAAACCTAAAAGTCAAGAACCGAGTCCGGACTTATTACCATAAAAGACCATTTCACATACCCCTTTTCTTTTTAAACCACCTAAAACCTTCCGTAGATTCCAAAATCTTTGCTGCAAAATGAAGAAAACATTGCCATCGGGCATCGTCAAGTACCAGCCTCCATGTTATGTGGCCAAAGTTTCACCCAGACAACATTGCAAGGTTGCCAACATGCGATTTTGTATATGCCATGGGTTTAGGTCCGGACTTAAGTCCGGACCTGAACCTAAACCTCTGGACTTGAATCCGGACCTGAACCTGAAATTGGGTTTAGGTATGCATCACTACACAGGGATATTCTCTATGTTTTGAAACAAACCGTTGCTTTACGTTAAGTGTGTAAGACGAGCTACTAGAACTGTGTCTTGAACGAATGTACTTTTATACCCCGTGTCCCCCCAGTCAGTGTGGCCTAACCACTAGTGACCGCCGTACCTTCAATTGGTCCTGCTCGTTGTGGTACTCTATGCTCTGAAAGATTTTCCAGGTGCACATGCGCCGTGCCTCCAGCCGGGCCAGGTACCGGCGGTACCACCTCTGGATGAGGATCGCCGCTTTTATCGCTGCAACAAACCAGTTTAAACTCATTGTACCGAAACTAAAAAGTAGAGTGGATTCATTCTCACAAGCTATCTATAACCTACATCTATCACACCAATATCCATCCGTTGAATTGACTTGAGGAGTATGTGGTAAAAGGTAGCGTGGGTTCTTTCCTCAAGCTAACCGATCTGTCTTTCGCATCTATGTGGTATCTACTTTGCGAGGGGGTGGGTGAAAGAAGCCATCTACATCAGGGCATTTCGCTCAACCGGGACGGGGGGCGGTACCGACTTCCGACGAACTTTGACCCAGTGCTGACGTCACACGTGGCTAAAAGCCACATGTCCACAGCACTTGGGTCATAAAGTTGATGAAGACTGAGCGATTCAGTCGAGAATGTTTGGTGAGTTATTTTCGTTTTGAGTTGGAGAACAGTTTAATTTTCTTCATGTAATTTACCAAGAACTCAGATGAACTTTCATGTTAGTATGTGGTATCATGCCAGTTATATGCTCTGGAAAGGTATATAAGTGAGCGCCCCATAAGCTGGTGTCATTCTGTGACAGGCTGAATAAATATGCGGCTCCGAGTGATGGGCGACTGTGGTGTGAAACGTGTCGGTTAGCTTGAGAAATGAATCCAAAACTTCTTGTACCACAGGTGTTCAACAGTCGGGAATAGCAATATCATCTCGTGACAAAAACACTATCTACTACACTATATCAAGTTGAAACTGTACAGAGTAGTTTACCTATCGGTTTACCTATAGATGTAGTAAGATTACACATTCTAGTATCACTAATTCTACTTCTGCCAATTTTACTTCTGATTTCCAATCCGAGCTAGCGTGGTACGAGTATACCACATGTCCACACAACTACTTGTAATAGATGAATATAGTATGATGCCAGAACAACTGAAAGAAACGATAAAGAAATCAAATGTTTGATTGACTCTTCGGACCATTTTGTTGGGGTTTCATCTGAAACGGAAAAGAAATATGACCTTTCCATAGATAAAACTATGGGTGTACAGAAAGTGCGAAATGGAGCCAAAAGAAGCACAAAGGAGCGAAAGAAGCAGGAAGGGAACAAAAAGGAACTACAAGGAACAAATAGAAACGAAAAGCAGCGAAATGTTGCGAAAAGGAACGAAATGGAATGAAATTGAACGAAATATGAAGCAAGCACTTTCTTATTTTGTACATCGCAAACTTACTAGCTGTCTGCTGCTGTATATTCGCCGATACTCACTTTTCACTGCACTCATAGAACTGCAACTCTCTGATCCATCAGGCCGAATGAATGAATAAGTGAAACGTGAGTATATTGCATTCAGCTGAAACTGGTAAAGTAGCGTGCGCTTCCGCAAGCGCCAAAGAGTATAATATGTTTGCTTGATTTGTACATATTCTATGACCAAGTGTCACGGTCATACGTACGGACTAACCAAAGCCATCGTGTAAGGAACATTACAAGGATGAAGAAAGAGGGATAGGCAACAGAAAAGATGGGAGGGTAAAACCAGAGATTGAATGGACAGGCATGGCACTAGGTGAAACGTTAAGAAGAACAGAAAACATAAAAGGGTGGAAAGATCATCAGTGGTGTCCAATAATTAGACTAAGTAATATTAGAAGAGATAAGAGAGATATGACCTGATTTACTGACAGATAGAGAAGACCCATAGGCGAAGGCCCATCCTGATGACTATGCTTTAAACATAAGTTTGGAGCTCGCCCCAATAGGATAATTGTCTATTCCAATCAACAGATAGCAATTTTCTATCTGTTCCCTAATATCTAGACTTGAAAACAGCGTGAGCTAATTTTGGGACGCCAATGAACAAACATTCGCGCGTCAAAATATGTCAAAACCACTCAGCGGGTAGAGAGGCCTCTGAAGCATTTGGTTTCACAGGTTGAGGCAGGAGATGTTCCCACGACGCTCGTTAACCTTTCCCGTGCACGAGTCAGGAGTAGCGCGGGGAATTCTGCACATGTTCGGAATGTTGTGTCGCACGGAGGACGGAACAGTCCTCGTTAAAACGGCAAATCCGCAATAGGAAACTGGCTACGACTTTTAACTGATCCATACTGATAGTTACATAATATTCCTCTAGCGATATTGACAGAATTATTTCCTTACGACAATTAAGGTTAGACATCCAGGTAATGATATACATAAGTTAACGTTGTTACTCAAATTGTTACTCAAACAACTGGATAGGTTGTCAAAATCTACCCAGTTGCTTGTGTAACACTTTCATTGTAAATCAAGCTCTTATGTATAAATGTTGATAAACGATATCTGACAGGCATGTTGGAGAGTGTTCGTACTTCATCGGTAACGTTGGAATTTCTTCAATGCAGCAATCGGTTGTTGCTTTTAGACAAATGACTACCTCTTTATGCTATAGTTACAGTTTTTCCATTGTGTGTCCTGTTTTCTCTTTCTTTTATCCTGCCTGCCAAATCCGAGGACAGGCAGAACATATTTGTGAAGCTTTTTAATGTAGCAAACTCACCGCAATTAATGTTACCATATTCGCATATGTGTACTCTAGATTCAGAACTGCATCCACAATTTCGGATACTTATAACTGGCTGCAATATGTATATTATGGTCAGTTTCTTAATAGTAAAAGGAGATACGATAATATTTCGAAATATGATATCACTTAAGCCCGTATCCAACGACTCCACTCAAGAGAAATGTGCGTTAACGACGATGTGTGCATTAGCTTTCAGCCATGGCGTTTCACAGTGTACCTCATTCTACTGTTACTACGGTGGGCAAGCTACTGATCTACAAACGGCCGAGTAAATAGCTGTAATACGTATGATTAATGTAACGATTTTTCTGATCAGTCGTAATGGTTTTTCCCCACGCAGAGTTAAAAGCTTTGTGCAGCCAATTCCGGTCTCTGCGGCGTGCTAGCCGGCTGGTTATTTCGCACATGTGTTGACAGCCGCAAACGCCTTTCCTCTTTGATGTTCACAGATGAATTGAGGGTACAGCATGGAATATAACAACCCATTAGAAACAATTAGTGCATTCAGCCTGCAATAACGTTAAAGGCCTGGCTGTGGGTTATTTGCGAGTATGTTATTATGGCGACCTCATTTTTTATTCATCACTACCAAGTACCGTGCCCGGAACCTGGTTTGATGTTTGATAGGGTTTCAAAGCACATTATTACATGTGCCTACCGGGTATGGACGAATTGAAAGGTAAAGTACAATACAAACATCAGGAGAGTCGTGATGTAGCTAGCCCGAAGGCGTACGGCGCGGAACTAGGGAACAATTCATATTTTGAAAGACTATTCGCTCAGTTTTGATAATGATCAATATTTCTCCCGACTACATCTTAAAATAAAATAGCAACGAAATGAATTTCTGTAGAAAAGGTTTCAGGTGCTCAGTAGAGATATTCTGGCCACGGGAACGTGTAGTAACGTTACATGTAGTAGTAAGAAAGAAGCGAAACTTACCCTTTTCAGACTTGGTCATCCTAGCATTCACGGATATGCCACAGCCCATGTTTTGTAGCGGTGTCCTGATAACAGGATTCAATCAGGAAACGTCTGTCGGTGTGCGGATGTGATCATGTATCCGACACTACCTGTTGATGACGATAAGGATCCCTCTCTTCACAAATCGCTCCGGTCCTATCGCCGCAACATCTATATTTCATTACGGCGGTGACTCATGCGCAACTGTGCCCCATGCAAATGGCCCTCATTACGCGATCATCGATGTCAAACCCTCTTCCACGTACACGACGCGTCCTTCCGCATCATCCCCCAAGCCTCCGCGGATTGGAGAAGTCACCTTGACAATCGTGCGTCTGGCAGATGAGGAAACTCCGCTGAGACGTGTACCGATGACTGCCCTATACCACCACTGCTGCAGCACTCACGTCCGCCGGGCGATACTATTGTGTTTCCTCCGTTGAACCGAAGTGTTCTGAGAGGAAATATAATTTCATGGTCCGGTCGATGAAGGCGGTTTCCTATCGTTTCTAGATGCCAAGATTGGCCGTTCTGTAATATACCGGGCTGTCCACGGTCTGTCGATAACGGCTTATCTTCTCTTCGGCGAAAAGGACGAAGGAAACTCGCGTTTTTAAGCAGAAGACGGACGCACCACGTATACGTACTGTTCCCCGGTAGCTGACAGGCTCATTACGACAGTACGCTCTCTCACGTTGGATCAGTATAGCCGTGGGTAAAAAGCACTTAGGTCCGCGGGTAATCCACCAAAGAGCAGAGGTCCCGCGTGGCGCTCCCAGCAAAATGGATCTTTCACTGACCCTGTGTAAGACGGGAGAGATTTCTGTTGGTGAGAATATCTCGTAAGAAAATATAATAAAATGTGATCCCAATTGAGTGGGCCACAGATGGCAATCAAGTAGGAGGTAGGCGGTACGTAATGTAGACCTTAACAATCGTAGGAGGGTTGCTAATGTGTATTACGTTTCCTGATACATTTACAATACAGTGTACACCTTGTTTTGTGTGATAAAACAGAACAAGTAGACCGCCGTAGAAGGGTGTGTAACTTTGTGATTATAGGGAATAAAAAGCGCAGCTGCGTGGGCTTTTCGAATTTCCCATCTTAATTGAGTACACGCCTTGGTTGCCAGGTGACGATAATCGTATAATTGAACACGGCATAACCGCGGTCTTTGGGGGCGCTGGGAGAGCGAGGTTTATCCTGTATTGCCTCAGAAGGCTCCAGTTTCTTCAGGGTCAAATTGAATGACTCTAAAACGCCTTACCTAGTACCTGAGAAGTTTAAAGCCATTTGGCCTGTAATGGGGTGCCTGATAGTGACATAGGTAGTAAAGAGAATGACATTGCAATAAGCATGCTGACCTCAAAGCTACAGATTCCATCATTAACGTAGTTTATGACCCTATTGTCGCCATTTTGTCACGCCAACCTGAGTGCTGAATGTATAATTTATGTTTGGCCTTATACGCAGTTCGCGGTGAAAATCCTTTGAAATTTGTCCTGGACCTGCGTCATGTGGACTCCATAGGGAGAGTACTATGACAGGTCAGGTTCCTGTGCCCATACAAATTCCGTAAAGCTTGCCAGAAATATAAGACTACATAGCACCATAGGCGACCAATTCAAGGCAAATATAGGAAATGTTATATGCTACCTTATAACGCAATATGACCTTTCAAAGTGACTCATATTGCCCTACATACTGCTTTTGATTCCGTAGAATACAGTTCATTGACGTAAATGGCAAAATACACCAACGCAGTACATGTCCCATTGTGGTAGGTTAAAAGGTAAAGGTAGTTCCGTAGCCTTTATGAGGCTGTTACAGTGGCTCATCTCGTCAACATGGCGTGGTGGTATGACAAATACACGACCTTTGCTTTTCGGTCAACTATGGCAGATGTGACGGTCTAGGCTGTATTATTAGCACCTAAGCGTTGTAAAGGTCAGTGTGAGTAAAGGTAGTTCTGTAGCCTTTAGTTGAAACAGTGGGTTGTTTATCCACTATGTCTAGGTCAAGGTATTGGAAGGCAGAGCCCATTCCTGTCCTTCCACCGTCATTTACCTCCCCAACCGAAGTCAGGCACCGAGTTTACACCTGGGCGGAGTGAGGAAAGCCGTTTAAAGTGCCTTTCCCAAAGTCACGATGTCTAGCCAGGAATGCAAGGAATCGAACCCCTGACCTCTTGATTTTGTGTCCACTCAGCCATTCGACGCCACATTGCATGGTGACCTATCCTCCATTTAGTAAATGTGTTCAGCCAAGCACGTTCCTGTCTCTCCATCAGTGAGATTATGTCCCAGTCAGGAACAGCTGGTAGTTGTTGCGAACATAAGCTCCTAGTGCGTAAAAGATTTACCGGTAAGGCTACGTAAAGGCCACGAATATCGCACTACAAGGTCGTACAATATTAATAGAACTACTGACTGTGAGTTAACGGCTAGTAGGGTTGTCACTACACTTGAAAAGAAAAGAAAACAAAATGTCGGATCTAAGAAAGCCACAGAGGGTGATTTCCACAGGGAAAATGGCCATCATGGTCACTGAAGTTTATCTTGAAATTCGTAGTTTTGATCTCTCCATCTCATTTCAACCTCCTTGATCTTACTAATGTTGCCAGCTGTGCCTACTTGGACATTATCTCGCTGATGGAGAGAAAGGAACGTGCTTGGTTGGACACATTTGCCGGACAGAGGATGAGCCATCATGGAATGCGATGTAGAATGGCTGAGTGGCTAAGGCGAGTGGACACGAGATCATAAAAGAAGTTCGCTTGGTTTTGCATTCCTGGATAGTCCCGCTATGTCATTGGGAAAGGCACTTAACACGACTTTCCGCACTCCACCCAGGTGTAAAATGGTACCTCACTCCGGTTGGGAAGGTAAAAGGTGGTGAAAGGAGAGGGATGGGCTCGGCCTTCCAGTACTGTACCCTAGACGTGAATCAACAATCCACTGCCCCTACGACCTCAAAAAGGCTACGGGACTACCTTTACCTTTTAACCTACCATTATGGGCCATCACTTTAGCCAAAGACCTTGCTTGAACTGCGTTGGTGTATTTTGCTATGTACGTCAATCAAAAGTAAGACTATGGGACTACCTTTACCTTAACGCTAAAATGCTAACACAGCCAAGCCGATCAAATCTGTTATAGTTCGCCGAAAAGCAAAGGTCAAGTATCTATCATAGAAAAACGCCATGGTGACAAGATGAGCCCATGATTTTACAGATTTATTTAACATCAGAGCAAGCCTCAGAAATAGATGTGAAAGGCTGCATATAAGTCTTCAAGATCGTGCCGGGCTTACATGGCATTTCTACCTCCGTGAAACGACATTACATGTTGATCTCTACTGGCTAACCTAGTCTGGAGCTGTTGAAAGGTCGATTGAGACGCATACATAACACATAGTAACATTGTACGAGTACGTGTACTTGCGTACTCAGTAAACACCCTCAGGCGTGTGGAGCGAAAATCCGAGACGTTGAATGAAAAACGATTTATTTTCTTGATCGGGGATTCAAGACATTTAGGTGAAGTACTTAACTGCTTGATTTCATTAGTAAGCTAATTGTTTTTTTTTCCAATATCCTGGTTACCAAACCAATTTAGCTTCCGAGTCTCTCTTGTCCTCTCCGCAAATAGGGCAAGGACACATACACAAAGATACCAAAATGGCAGCTTTTAGCGTGCAGGGTGTCTGTTGAGGATCTCCATTCACATTTTCCAAACATTCTCATTTTCAAATGTTTTATCTGTAGTCACATCATCTCAAATTTCTTGATTTATCTCCGCCAAATTCATATAAAAGTCACAATTTACCACTTGTAGTACATAGACTTAAAACTCATGAGTCATTTACCGGTCGCTTTTTCAAATATTTGTGAGGAATATTGGGCCAACCTGTACAAAAAGACTTGTTTCAAAAGTAGTCAAAACAATGGAAGTTTCATCTCCAGCTGCAAACATAGTTACCGTCTGTCAGAAACAGTTGGAGGAGACCTACATCTGTACATCTGTACTCTCCAAGCAGAGGTTTGGGCTTCGGATTATTTTTGGCGTGTTTTTCTGCTCTCTTTTTTTGTAATGGTATCTTGGCAAAGGGTAACTACCTATCAAATGTATACCGCCTGGCAAAAAAGTTGATACTGTCTTTGCAGCCTCTGAAAGGTCTGCTTGGAGATTACTACTAGCTAGGCTACTGGCCAGACTAAATGTGGTACATACAATACATGTACACTAACTGTTACTGACAAATACAAACATGTACATCCCAAAGACATAGGCCTATCACCACACTTAGACAGCTGGTCAACCTTACGTCGTTTGTCTTTCACACTGACATCTGAAAACTTTTTTGCAACTCACCGTCACAGATTGCATACTTGCTATGACGCCATCTTGTAGCAAAAAAAACGAAGATATAGTTGATCAACCGGTTTAAAGTACACAATATCCTGGCCTTTGTTACATTTCTAATGACAGATTAGCTCTGGCTCTCCTGTAGCTGATAACGATCTCTAATTGTTGTATGAAAATGAGACAGTCAAGGGAATGAAGTCACGTCAACAAAGCCGATAACATTCACACCTAATGACAAATACACAACTAATGACATCCCCATGGAAATCACCGCATCACATCGCTACACATCAGGGAATTATCTATTCAGATTCCTATGCGTGTCCTGCATGTCAAGTTAAACTTATGCATTAAAGTCATTCCAATCTGTCATGTCAATTTTAAAGCTTAGTTAGAGTGTAAATAATTCGTGTCTTAACTGAGTTCTTCATTCTTTAGAGTACGGAAGAGAAACATGTCGAGTCAAAAATGATTCGAATCTGTCTTCTCAAATTTAAAGTTTTAGATCTGAGTTCAAGAGTACTTTAAATCTCTATTTCTACCTATCCTTTTTCCAACTTCTGAGGTCAAGCGTCAACAGTAACGTTATATGTCAACACGGCTCACGACGGCTTTCACAGTGTTAACAACACCATATGCTTTGCTAAGTAAACCCGCTACTTGTAATGGCTTTTTTTGTTACAGAAAACATGTCAATGTTAGGAAGTGAGTTTTGTAATCAGTGAGCATCTATTAGAGTCCCATTGCAATCCTTGCTTTCTGCTTAGAAAGTTTCTCGAATAAGAAACTGTATGGAAATTTTAACATGTACATCACGATCACCTTGATTGAAAACGACTGCTTTAGAACTCAACCAAAGTTCTGAAGGTCGTTTGCAGATCACCAAAAATTTTTCAAGGTCTTTCTTTACCTTAAACGCCCTGTTATCACCGAGGCTTCGCAAAGTAAAATACATGGTGGCTTCTCTGTAAACAGTAGTCCGTAAATACACAAGAGGGAGGTTATAGCGTTACAAGGAGGTGTGTGTTCCCTGATTATTGACATGCGATCGCGACACACATGAGTAGTCAGCCCGTTCAGTGACACGTTACCGATACGGTTCGCTTAGCCTGAGCTACGTACCGTAGCGTAGGAACGAGTGACGTAAAAGGTCACGAAAGTCGGGAGAACAACACGGGCGCCATCTTTCTTTCCCACCTGTGGACTGACGGAAACATTTGTTAGTTACAGGAGCGCTGCTACACGGTGAGCAACACGGTTTAATGATTTACTAAATACACTACGCTGAAGCTAACCTCCGGGTACCGGTTCAAATGGGCTGAAGTGATGCCCAAGGGGCCATTTTATAACGTTATCACATGTGACGCAGTGAGAAATGGGCCACAGGTACATGTGTTCTCAGATAACCAGGTGGACAATGTAGACAGGTGATTAGCGTAAAATCTGACTAAGATCCAGGATTTAGATAATCATTTATCGAGATTTACTACATATTGGAAGGATTAACATAACAGGTGACTATCACCTTTTCAACCGGGAGACAAGACTGTAAGTTCTGAACCACTCACACCGGGAAGGACCCCCTACTCTGTTTGATACGTGTGGTGGGATCTTTACTTAACGTACTTGACAGTCTGGTGCTTGAGGTGTGGCTCTTAGCTACACATTAGTATGTATATATGGTGAGATATCTCTTTAAATTTTGTATAGTGTTTAAATATGACCTGTCCTTAGCTTGTAAGAGCACAATGTACAATAAAGGTCTTTCATCATGATCACATGTCCTTCCAGCAGACGTCCAGCAGCCATGTCGTATAACGGCTCGTGTGTACTGGGTCTGGGCTGGACGTTTATCGTGCTGGGGTCCCTCAGCGTCATCTTCGGGATCGCAGCGGACGCAGCGTTCATCCGAGACGGGTACTTCACCATGCACCAAGTCAGCGCGCCGATATGGAGCGGGGTTCTCGTGAGTGGATCTACATAGTATAGAATCCTTCTAAAGTACATCAACTCACTTTAGACATTTCAAGGACATTTCATCTCTTTCCCGGCAGCTTTGAATCTATCTCATCTCATCTAACCCTTGGTTTAATTATCTAACTACTGGGGTATCACAGATGATTTGACAACCAGTTTTCTCCATAGTTCTCAGTTTTCTGTTTCTGATAGTGTCATGCTTTCTCTGATGTTATCAATCTTTTTCGTTGCCTGCCCCTCTTTCTTCCTCCCTAGACTGCTCCTTGCATGATAGTTTTGGCCGGTCACAATGGCTGAGACACGGAGCCAAACCAATCCAGTTTCCGTTGCTTTACTACATGTATTATGAACCTGTATGTTTAGTTTTACACCCAACGTTTGACTTTCTTTGTTTAAAACTATACAAGCCAGGAAAAGGTTACACGTGTTGATTATATGATAAGAATGGTGTAAATCCGACAGTGCAATTCTTGTAAACTTTTAATAATATCAAATCATCGATGCATCAAGTGCATCAGTGACATCCGTTCATGTTTTTTGCAGTCATGACATGTTATTTCACTACAGGTCATCGTTACTGGCGTCATTGGAGTGTTCAGTGGCAAAAACCCTACAAGCAAAGGCTGGGTAAGTAAACACAAATGTACGAATGTCAGCATGAAATTTAAACTTCTGCGATATATTTTGCACATTATGTATCTTAAATGAGAAGCTAACGAAAATGATTTGTGTAGTAACTGTGTAAAGGCTGACCTAAGACTTACTATCGATTTATCAAATTACAACGCACGACAAAATGTACTACGTAAAACTTTCCTGTTTTCCTGAAGATGGCGGCGTTCTTACCGCTCAGTATCTGCGTGATCATTGCGTGTCTGGTCTGCTGGGCCGTGGCGGCCTCTGGGATATCTGTGGATGGAATATCCTGCAATTACTCCTGGTGGGGATTTATAGGTAGGTTATGCACGTTTCTGTGCGTTTTGTGTGTGTGCATGTGTGTTTCTGTGTGTGTCTGAGTGTGTGTTTGTGTGTGTGTGTGTCTGTGTGTGCGTGTGTGTGTGTGTTTCTGTGTGTGTTTCTCTCTCTCTCTCTCTCTGTGTGTGAGTGTGTGTGTGTGTGTGTGTGTGTGTGTGTGTGTCTGTGTGTGTGTGTGTGTAAGTGTGTGTTTGTGTGTCACGGTTTACTTGTGTTTGTGTGTCACAATGTACGTACCTGTGTGTGTGTGTGTTTCTCTTTTTCTCTGTGGACATGAATGTGTTTGTGTGTGCTTGTTTATGAGTCACTGTGTAGTTATGTGTGTTTGAGTTGTATTGTTTTGTGTCGTGTGTGAGTGTGTTCATATTGAACCAATGCTTCTTCCTACCACACCTACAGCTACACCGCTACTAGCAGGTGCAGCGCCATGCAGGCTCTCCACGGTGTGAACATCCTCCTGGGGTTTACAGAGATGGTTCTGGGATTCGTCACCTCCATCCTCTGCTGCGTCGGCATGTGTTCATCTAACGACGTCCAGCCGGGGGTACGTCACTCTTCATACCTAATATAGATATAAATAATAACACGTTAATAAATGACACGTTACGTCAATGAAGGTTAGACATCCAGGTAATGAGATACACAAGAAAATAGTTCCTCAAACAACTGGATATATACAGAGAGAGAGAGAGAGAGAGAGAGAGAGAGAGAGAGAGAGAGAGAGAGAGT